>NW_010559669.1:0-6723 GCF_000687285.1 Phaethon lepturus
AAAGAGTTACTTCCTTGGCAGTTGCCTTGCTTAGGCGGTGCAGAGGCCTAGTTACAGGAGTGTGATGTGATACCGTGTTTTCCTTTGTCCTGTAACAAAGGTAGCTCATCCACCACTGCTTTGTCTGAGCAATATGAGTGTGAGGAATAATATCCGCTTTTCTCTGTTTTTAATACTAGTTTGGATGTGTTTAACCAATGGAAATGTGGTACCTGCATGTCTCAGTACTGTACGGCAGTCAACTCCCTGCAGCAGAGAGCTCCCGAGGGTGTCAGCCTCGCCAGTGTGCTGTTGAGGTACTGTCCACATTTTCCAGCACTTGGCTTTCTTCTCCTAAGGTCCCCAAGGGAATTCAATTTAGGGCCATCATTCACTCAAACACTTCCTCAGTTTTCGGTGTTTTTTTGTCTCTTGCAATCTTCCAAACACAACTGTAAAACATGGTACCTTTTGTATCCTTTCTCCCCCTTCTTCATCCCTTGTGGTAATACGGTTGTAACTACAATGGTCAATCATGGTAGGACACACACAAGGCTAGGGCTGCAGGCAGAGGTGTGTGCCAAGCACTTCTTTTCTCGGATGGTCTAATTGCTATGTACACAATTACAACCTGAGAACAATTGTTATGGGTATATTTAGCGTGGGAGTCTATTTCTCTTACAACTTTGTGCGCCAAAAAGCATGTCTGCGTTTTCTCACTATACAAGTTGATACAATAAAGATACTACCTTTACCTACAAACATTTCTCTAGTTGCCTTCTCCACATTTGTTGGTTCTCCTTGCATTAGGAGAGGTTTCTAGGATTCTATTATATGCTGACATTTGTTTCCACTTTATCTTAAAAGATAAAATTGTGTTTTGGTGGTATAAAAGGTTACATTTAAAAGATACTGTCTCTAAGTTACATGATTTTTGTTCCTTTCTATGTATGTTTTTCCAAACCCAAACAGGCAAACTGGAATTTGAGATCAGTTTGCAGCTGCAGCGTTGTTGTTATGTTCATCTACTCTGTACTTGCTGCTTTTCAAAAGATGTACTAAGCTGAGAGTTTAATGTAGCCATACAAAGCTATTTCTTTCAAGATCTGAGGGGGACAGAAATAAGAGATAAGGAGATATATACCTACTAATTTAGGAGACAATGCTGTTAATATTTTGTTTTTCCTGTATAACATAACATATTTTTGTTATTTTCCTTTTCCTCATAACCCCTCTCTGTTATGAGAGGGGTTATATTTCCATTTTCTAATTTCATTGGCAATTATTATGTAATAATGAAATGACAATCAATAGCGTTTAAATTTTCTTTTGTATTGAGCTCTGTTAAACTCTGCCACAAATATCTATAATTTTCTTGTCGCCAGTACAGTGGTTTTGAGGCTTTTGGTTTTATTTTCTTAGGCTTGTGACTGCATAAGAACGCTGTCTTCCTTTTTAAGCACAATACATTCCAACCCAACATTGTCACATCTTGGGACCTCTGCTACCAGAGGTACTAACACACAAATAAGTAAAAAATTCACACTGTGCCTCCTGATTGCAGAAAAAACTAGCTTCTTACCTGTAATTAAGCAAATTATATGTAAATAGAATCTCTTTTGTATTCTGTATTTCAGAGAGCAAATTACTGGAAACTGTGGTCTTTTGCAGTTGCAGAATATCCTGCCTACTAGGATCATGCACGTTGCTGGAGCACTATGGTGAGTTACTCTGTGAATGAACAGTAAGTTGTATTTCCTCTGGCGAAGGAGGCAGGGAAAACTGATGTTAAGGAAATTGCTCTGGCAATGCTCTCATGTTGAGAAGAAGTGCCATGTCATATTAATTAAAAGTGCCACATCCAAAACTGATAAAAAGATGATTCACTTACACAGTGGATAAAGGAACTGACTCACTTTTACACAGTAAATAATACTATTATGGACATCATTGCTAAAAAAAATATAGGAGACTGAGCACATTGCTTCAGAAGTGGGTTTGATGTTTATAGAGGCAACAAGAAAATATGGATTTGTTTTGCAGATACTATTTTGAGCTAGTATTCGCTATCTTCTTTTATGCAAAAGATACAATGTCCGAGATTTTAGAAATCTTGAGTGGTGTAATTATCCCACATCTCCCTCTTGCAGAATAGTTACACTTTTCTCTGCAACCAGCAGTTTTCTTGGCTTTATCCCATCTGTTACCTACCTAGATTGTGCAGACCCTGGGTTTGCTCTACTCTTACAAAAACTTTCTTCTTAAAACTGGACAGGAAGGAAAGGTGAAACCCTGCCTGCACAGGTCATGTGATGTTTTTGAAAATCAATTTAGGCAAAACTGGTGCAAAGGACTGTGTAGAGCCAGCTCTTTTGTTTATTCTGGGTTTATTCTCATTTAGCTAAAGTGGAGTTGAAGTAAATCAACTTTAATGCACAGGAGTATTTACACAGAGATTGCGGTATCCTAACCTACTACATTTCAAATGGATTTGATTTAAAGCCTGGCAATTAGTGCACGTAGACAAGCTTTCTCTGGGAGCTTCAGGAATAGTCTGGGGAGGAAGAGGCTTGGAAGAAGCTTTGGGCATGAAGCATGTTTAAGTACGTGCAAGAAAGAATCTTGGCTATGGTTTTGCTTGTGGCTTGGTAATGTCATTCCAAGAATTATGTCTGGATGTTGCATACTGCTGAAGTAATTTAAAAGCTAAGATATCTTTCCATGTTGAGACTATATACCTCCCTACCTTTAGGTTGTATGGTGTATGGGAAAAATCAAACCTCTGTCTTGTATTTAATTTTGAAATAGAACATCAAGACCTGTTCCAAAGGACAGTAGGAAACTTAGATAGTTTTGTTTCATAAATAACATGATACAATCTTACTTATGGCAGGTGGTTGTCGTTGCAGGTTTGACTCATGAAATTAATTTGTGGATTGCTGAAACATTTTTTCCCTAGATACTGATGTGATCAGTTACTGAATGAGAAGCAGCTCACCTACACAACCACTTTCTAGCCATAAACAACCGAATGATGGGTTGAAAACTGCCATCCACTGGCTGGCTGCACAGAAAACTTGTTGAACTTAAATTTCTTTAAGGTAATCTTAAAAAGTACCTGGTGGTGTTTTGTTTTGTTTAACACATTTAACTTCCCTGTCAGGACTTTCTAATCAGCCTGTATGATGATGGTCTTAATCTACAAGAAGTTTACCTCAGAAATATTTTGTATAGAAGTGGGTGATTTTGCTTAAAGGCTATTAAAAAAAAAAACAAACCCAGAAAGAAAAAACTTCTTAGTCCAACAGATAGCTTTTGGCTGTAAGGTGAATTAGTTTTCCAGAATATAAGCTGTCTAGCCAGAGAAGATACAATAATGTATACAGAAAGTCCAGAATACACAATTCTTCTTAATATAATTCTGTTTTATAACATTTCTGAGCTATGCTTAGAATGCGTATCAATGGCATTAATTCTAGTGTGAGTTTTTTGTTATAGACACAGAGATTGAAGAAGTTTCTTGTTTGCTTCCTTTTTCTAAAATCTCCTTTACAACCAACAAAGCCAGCTGGCACCCTGAGTTGCTCTTAGTACAGAAAGGCAGGCTTGTTGTGATTAAGTCACAGGAGTGGGAGTGCAAGGTTCTATTTCTGGCTTGTTCACAGACATCCTGGGTTATCATAGACAAATCTACTAATTTTCACTATCAGTCATATGGACAACCCAACCGATGGGGAGGGCTTCTCCTCCCACCACCAATGAAGGAATGGACCGAGAGCATGTTGTGCTCCACGAGTCTCCGGCAAACGTCCTGGAAAGCAGTGGCAACTGAACACTTCAGAGCAGCGCTAAATTTAGAGCTTTTCTAACTCATATATGGGGATGACATGGGAAGAGAAGTGGGTTCTTTGACAGCTTTTTTAATTCTCTCTCCCTGATCTCAGAAGTTTCCTGTGAGACTTTACATATATTCTTGTTAGGTACTGACAGGCCTGAGGAAGACAGTGTCAGAGCAGAATGGAATTTAATTTAGGAAATGACAGCAAGCTCCAACAACATCTTTACTAATAAAACCAGTGTGTGACAGATGTGAGTGTTATGCCTGATTCTGATGTTAACCACAACTGTATTATCCTGAAGCAACTCATTGATAGTGACCAAACTATTTGCAGAGTTCAGAGAAGGAAAAAAAACGCCAAACAACACCAAAACCAATCCAGAGCTTGATGTTTTCACTGCAAGGATGTCTGAGGCAAATTTCAAAGATGGCATGATTGATTAAAAGGTGTATAGTAATGCAGCATGATGTCAATGTAGGAATGATTAAAGAATTAACTAGTAGCTACTTTAAAGGCAGCATATGTTGTTCTTTATTAACTACAACTATGCAAGACAAAGTATAAAGAAATACACCGCTATCGTCTAGAAAATAAAAGTTATGTTCAGAATAGTTCTTACAAAGGACTCAACTGCATAAAATGTATGTTCAGGAAATTCAGTCTCTGACTGTAATAAAAATGTATTTTTGTATGAATAACAAAAGAGATAAAAGAAAATCAGTTCCCTCAGACGATTCACTTGCTCTGGTTATTTTTGCAGTGATAGCTTGTGAGATACAGGAAGCTAAGTAGGGCATAAACAATATAAACTTGACTGGGCTGGCAGAAGTAGTGAAAAGAAGGTGCAATTTAAACTGTCAATTTTCAGTAATCTTAGATCCTGCTAGTGACATCCTTTTTTTATTATTATTTATGTGTTTTTTATGACTGGTTTTATTTTGGCAGGTCCCTTTACACCAGAGAGAAAATAACAGACAAACTCACACCAACAACCATCTTCATAGAATCATAGAATACCAGGTTGGAAGAGACCTCAAGGATCACCTGGTCCAACCTTTCTTGGCAAAAGCACAGTGTAGACAAGACGACCCAGCACCCTGTCCAGCCACATCTTGAAAGTATCCAATATTGAGGAACCCACCACTTCCCTGGGGAGATTATTCCAAGGGCTGATTGTTCTCATTGTGAAAAACTTTCCTCTTGAGTACAGTCGGAATCTCCGCAGGAGTAACTTGTACCCATTACACCTCATCTGTTCCATGTGACCCCTTGTAAAAAGGGAGTCTCCATCTTCTTTGTAGCCACCCTTCAAATAGTGGAGCATGGTGATAAGGTGTCCCCTAAGCCTTGTTTTCCCAAGGCTGAGCAGACCCTGTTCCCTCAGCCGTTCCTCATACAGCTGGCTTCCCAGGCCTCTGATCGTCTTTGTGGCCCTTCTCTGGACCCTCTCCGGCCTGTCCACATCTATTTTGCATAGCAGGGACACAGTATTCCAGGGGTGCCCTGACAAGCGCTGAGTGCGATAATGACTTCTTTATCTCTGCTGATGTCCTTGTTGATGCCACCCAGCATCCAGTTGGCTTGTTTTGCCGCATACTGTTCACTCATATGGAGCTTGTTGTCCACCGGGACCCCCAGGCCTCTTTCCACAGAGCTGCTCCCCAGCCAGGTAGATCCCAGCCTGTGCTGCTGCACTCCTGGATTGTTGAACTTTGTGGATTAGATTGTGCTGTGGAAGGCTGACGTCATCTGCTGATTCATTTCATCAGCCAGAACAAGTATGTAAAAACTCATTCAAAAATGAGTAATGGAAATGGGAAGATTGGATGGAAAACAACTGTGCCCAGGAAGAATCTTAAGCTGAGGTTTTTCTTGTGCAGATGAGCAAGAAAGGCAAACCCCTAGAAGAAATATCACCCTTTTATGGTTAGAAGTCTTCCATTTCCAAGCAGTGTTAATGTATAGCAAGTTTATATCCATTTATTATTGTTTCGAATTTTTCCATTAAATAGTTGAGTTTTTTCCCCTCCCTGGCGATTAAACACTTCCTTCCCACCAAGGAAATACGACACCATAAATAGTTGAGTTCCTGGCAACTGGAGAGATGTCTTTTAGCTCTTTTATTGATTTGGGAATACTCTATTGGATCAGCAGCAGAGCATTCTTGCCAAAGGTGGGCTAAGGGGCATCTTACACTCTTTTGTTGAATGCACTGTAAAAAAGGTACTGAATGTAGACTAATTAAGGTTTCAATTTGGTTTTTTTTTTGTTTGGGGTTTTTTGTATATTTCAAGAAACAGAGCAGACATCCTGTTCTGGAGCAACTCACTGCTACTGCCTTCTTGAGAGCTGTTACCTCCTCACGCCATAGGTCCTGGTCACTACCTCTGTCTCCTTTCTGCTTTCTCCTTTCCCCTCCCCATGCCTTTTTCCCCTTTTCTCTGGTCACACAGCAACAAAGCCTGGACTAATTGATCTCGTCAGTCTTATTAACGATGTTTACTCAGTTCCTCAGTTTCAGCATCAATGCCCAGGGCTTCAGAAGCAGAACTCACTATTTAGGCAGCAGCAATTTTGGCTAGTAGTGCAGGAAGTGAACAGTAACCCATGGATGCCTTTGATCACTGTCGAAATACGTTTAAAGACAAAGGGAAGTGTCCTGAATGCACCTAGGTCACTGCTGTGAGGGCTTTTTTTTTTTTTAATGTTACATAAATGCAAATAATGTAATACTATGTGAATTTAAGTACAAGGTGGAGCAGCGAGCGCTCTGGGTCCCCTGCCACCCTGGCTGCCCGCGCGTAGGCCCGTCCGGGTCCCAGGCTCGCTGGCCTGCGGCAGTTTGCAGAGGGTGCCGATGGCGGCAGGCGCTCTCCGTGCGCACCAACCCAACGCACACGGGCCG
>NW_010559670.1:0-374 GCF_000687285.1 Phaethon lepturus
AGGAGACAGCCTGCGTCACAGGGGTGAGGAAAGATTCCTCTTAGTGCAGTCCTCAGCAGATCCGATTGTCAATGCGCACGGCAGGGTCTGTACGTGTAACCAAAAGCACAGTACGGCCACGACGAGTGCATGCGCGTGAGGCTGGATATCTGGGAAGCCTCGTACTGTGCAAGTTGTCAGACACCAATCTATCCTTTTAGGTGAATGACAGTCGAGCTACAGAAGAGGAAGGGAGGGGGAGAGACAGACAAAGATGCATCCATACTGTGAAATTCTCCCAGCAGCTCCGAGAGTAGGAACTGTGGTGAGTTTAAGACTCTTGGGGCCATCATGCCCCTCTACTGCATCCCAGTCCTTCCCTGCCCGACACCCCT
>NW_010559670.1:504-707 GCF_000687285.1 Phaethon lepturus
CCGCAACTAAGCCCCATCCAGCCACTCACTTGCTCCTCCCTGGGGGAGAGAATCAGAAGGGTGAAAGTGAGGAACCATGTGGGTCGAGATAAAGACAGGTTAATAGGTAAAGCAAAAGCCGCATACGCAAGCAAAGCAAAACAAGGAATTCATTCACCCCTTCCCATCATCAGGCAGCTGTTCAAGTCATCTCCAAGAAAACG
>NW_010559671.1:0-2344 GCF_000687285.1 Phaethon lepturus
AAAGAAAGCAGACTTCTTTACAGAAAGCTTAAGTTTCCAAACATTTACAATTTTAAGCTAAAGCCACAAAAAAGACAAACAACAAAAAAGACAAACACTGATAACCAAATCAGCTATTCTACCGTTTCCAACTCTGAACTAAAACAGTGACTGAGCAGTGCTAAGACACAAAGTATAACTGCCAAGGTCTCCCCGAGTCTCCCAGTTGCCCTCTAACTGGAGGAGGAAAGCTCAAGTAGCAGTTAACTTGCGTTGCTGAATTCACTCAATTCAGGATTCTGTTAACACCCACAGTCAGAAAGCGCTTTGTTCTTTTGATCATGCACAAAAGGTGAAACACCGAGATGTCAGCCAGGAAGATGCTGGAAATCTTTTAATGTCCTTACGTAACTGCCGTGTTTATCCTAACCCACTAAAGCATCTTATTTTTAGGCTTTGTCTAGAGGGGGTATGCAGAAATGAAGGAAGTGCAATCACTAAACATGGAGAAAACTGGCCATTGCCAACTAACAACAGAGATCAAATTCCAGTCAGGTTTCTTTAAAAGTAACATTCAAAATGGTAGCTTAAAGAGATTTAAAACCTACTCTTCAGTTAAGAGCACAGCACTTACGAAAACATTCAAGTAACAACCTTTTTTTTCATGAGCAGTTTATAATTGGGAACAGAAGTGTAAAAGGGCTTAAGGCATATACTATAAAGAACTTTTAAAAATACAAAAAAATCTTTTACATACTGCAACAACTTCTCGATTGCCGCTTTTGAAAACTCTCTCCACAACTATACTGCCATCCCAAATATTTCTGGAACACAAAACAGTACTGTGTTAAAACCAAAGTAACTGAAGTTTTTGGCAAGTCTTCTATGTATAATTTCTCAAGAAAGAAATGGTAATGTTTTTTACTTCTAGGTCTAAAATAAGGATTTAAGTTGCATGAAAATTAAACATTGAAAAAAATTACCACTATAAATTTGTGAATGGTACATATGTAGATAATTAACAGAATTTTAAATTTTAAAACCTTAATCAAATTAGGTTTGACGCTCTCAAATGCTTTAAACATAGGCCAGTATTATTGTCTGGAAATACAGTGCAGGCAGATGACCAACACATGAAGATCTCTGTCCTTGCTTGGGGTGTTTAGTAACAGAAGATTCAACATACAAGTAACAGAATCCTCTTTAGTCTTGCTTCATTGCTCTGATGTGAGCATTCTATTTAAAGCTTCTTAACAGAAACAACGCCAAGAACAGAAACGATGTCAAGCCAGGACTTTGATCCTGTAAGTCCTTCTGCATTTCCTTTTCATCCTTTAGTAGGAGTTTGAAACATAGAGCTCATAGGTTTGAAAAATAAACCCATATTTTCAAAGTTATGCATATACACTTGACTGCAGGATCAACATCTAAGGAACTTTCCTGTCCTAGCCATTCACTGAATGTATTATTATTAACAGAGCTGTGAGGAGAACATATTGTTATCAATGGGTACTTCACAAAGACAACGTAAAAATGCTCTGTACCGATTGCAAATTTAAATGCTATTAAAACAGAATTCAACACCTGTAAGTATTAGGGGAAAGAAAAACTGAAACAAATTGAGTGACAGAATCTCTTTACACGAACAACTCACCCGATAATCCGAGCAAAGTATATGCAGATGCCATTGTGTCTTCCAGAAAATACTATCTCTGGACCCATCATTCCACTAATGGATGTACCAGGGTGAGACATGGAATTCCCAGAAGGAAACATGAAAGTTGACATACTAGGAGATTGTAAACCTAGGGTAAAAGTAAGTAAATATTACTCATTTGAATGCAAATTAAAAAGCCTCATTGAAAAAAATTTTCTTAAATTCTCCAGCAAAGGAGAAGAGGGTGTTACCTTGCCCAGGTGTTGTTGAAAAACTAAGATTAGGATATGGACTATCAACAGTCAAGGGGTTACCTAGAAGGGAAAAGAAATAAAGGTAAGTTTGTTAAAAACAAACAAACAAACAAACAAACAAACAAACAAACAAACAAACAAGTAATAAAAAAAAACCCCAAAATATAATCCACAACATTCCTGTGCAAAAGTAGAGAAGTTGTTAAATCTAAGTACTAAACAGTTAGAACTATTCCAAGAGCTTTTATTTATATTTAAATACCAAATTGCACTCATTTCTTATTAACCCAAAAGTCCATAAGCAAACCAAATGGATTTGTTTCTTTTAAGAGCAGTTATTAAGCTTTTTTCCCCAGCATTCACATGTTATTTATTGCACACCATCTGTTCTCCCCATTGAATATAATACTGTCCACATACTACTTCTTGTTCTTCACCTTCTGACTGCTCTCAT
>NW_010559671.1:2378-4334 GCF_000687285.1 Phaethon lepturus
TCCTGCTGTGGGCAGCTACTCTCAAAGCACTCACTTTCAGTCATTTAGATCTTTTCGAAGAATATCAATTTTACCTTCAAAGCACTTGTTGTGCTGTGCTGGTACATGATAAGGGATGCAATACACCCATTCAATGCTCTACTTTTTGATGCAGGTATCTATGAGGTTGTTCCAGAAATTATTCCCTTTGTCTGACTCAATTCTTCCAGGGGTGCCATGTTACCATAAGACTTGCTTTTGAAGGCCCAGGATAGTGTTCTGGGTGGTGGCATAAGACATGGGATATGTTTACAGCCATCCAGTGGTTGCTTTGACCATTGTAAGCACATGGTGCGTGCCTTGGCCAGTTTGTTGGAGTTTGACATAGTCAATCTGCCAGGCCTCCCCATATTTTATTTCAGCCATTGTCCTCCATACCAGAGAGACTCTAACTGCTTGACTTGCTTGTCTGCAGCGCATGTTTCACATTCATGAATAACCAGTGCAATGGTGTCGTGGTTAAGTCCACGCCTCGATCAGCAGCCCATCCACATCCATCTCTTCCTTGACGGCCTGAGGTGTCATGGGCCCAACTGAGCTATAAATAATTCACCGTTATCTTGCCAGTCCAGATGCATTTTTGAGCAACTTCAATCTTTGCAGCCTCATCCATCTGCTGATTCTTGATGATCTTCAGCAGCCCAACTCTTTGGTATGTGAGCATTTACGTGATGTACTTTTACAATCAGGTTCTCTAACCAGGCAGTGATATCTTGCCATAATTCAGCAGTCCAGATAGCTTTGCACTGGCACTGCAACTGGTCTGCTTCCACTGCTGTAGCCATCCGTACAGGGCATTTGCCACCATCCATGAGACAGGACAGAGTACTGGCCACTTTCCTCATTCAGCAGTATCTATTATTAATTATCTGTCATTAATATCAAAGACCCCTGCAACAACGGGAACCTTGTAGTTCCTATCTACTACAAGTTGCCTGATCAAGGGGAGTCTATTGACGAAGCCTTCTCACTCCAGCTACAGGAGGCATCACGCCCACAGGCTCTCATCCTGCTGTAGAACTTCAACCACCCCAAAGATCTGCTGGAAAAGTAGCACAGGGAGCTGTAGGCAATCCAAAGGACTCCTGGAATTCATGGAGGATAACTTCCTAGGCCAGATAAGAGACAGCCCTACCAGAGGGGATGCCATACTGGACCTGTCGGTCACTAACGCAAGTGAGCAAATTTGTGACAGCAAGATTGGAGGCAGTCTGGGCTGCAGTGATCATGCATGGGTGGAGTTCACAGTCCTGAGGGATATGAGGCAGATGAAGAGTAAAGTCAGGACGCTGAAGTTTAGGAAAGCAAAATTCCAGCTCTTCAAGGAGTGAGTCAATAGGACCCCCTGGGAAACTGCCCTGAGGGACAAGGGAGCAGAATAGAGCTGGCAGATCTTTAAGGATGCTTTCCATAGAGTGCAAGAGCTCTTGATCCCCAGGTGTAAGAAATCAGGAAAGGAAGAAGGCAAGAGACCAGCATGGCTGAGTTGAGACCTGCTGATCAAACTAAAGGGCAACAAGGAAACACACAGGCAGTGGAATCAGGGACAGGTATCGTGGGATGAGTACATGGATGCTGCCCAGTTGTGTAGGGATGGGGTGAGGAAGGCCAAGACGTGGCTGGAGCTGAACTTGGCAAGGGATGCAAAGAACAATAAGAAGGGCTTATACCAGTGTGTAAGCCAGAAAAAGGAGGTCAAAGAAAGTGTGACCTCCTTGATGAGCAAGACTAGCAGACTGGTAACAATGGTGGAGGAGAAAGCCGTGGGACTCAATTACTTCTTTGCCCCAGTCTTCACTGTCAGTGTCTCTTCCCACACCTCTTGAGTGGATGGACTTCAAGACAGGGACTGGAGGAGCAAAGTCCCTCCCACGGTAAGAGATGATCAGGTTCGTGACCACCTGAGGAACCTGTACA
>NW_010559671.1:4378-4882 GCF_000687285.1 Phaethon lepturus
ACTGGAGGAACAAAGTCCCTCCCACTGTAAGATCAGGTTCAAGACCACCTGAGGAACCTGAACATGCACAAGTCTATGAGACCTGACGAGATGCACCCCAGAGTCCTGACGGAACTGGATGATGTAGTTGTCAAGCCACCCTCCATGATACTTGAAAAGTCATGGCAGTCAGGTGAAGCCCCTGGAGACGGGAAAAAGGGAAACATTGCACCCATTTTTAAAAAAGGTAGCAAGGAGGACCCTGGGAACTAGCGACCTGTCAGCGTCCTCTCTGTGCCTGGGAAGATCATGGAACAGATCGTCCTAGAAGCTGTGTTAAGCCATGTGGAGGACAGGGAGGAGATTCGAGACAGCCAGCATGGCTTCACCAAGGGCAAGTCCTGCCTGACCAATCTGGTGGAGTGACCACATCAGTGGATAAGGGCAGAACTACTGATATTGTCTATCTGGAGTTTTGAAAGGCCTTTAAGATGGTCCCCAACAATATCCTTCTCTCTAAATTGG
>NW_010559672.1:0-1452 GCF_000687285.1 Phaethon lepturus
TGATGACCACCAATTGAACTCACCTCTTGAGGTGATGGGGAGACTATGCCCTCCCTGTGTGCCATTCTCCGCAATCTGCTGTTCCAACTGACACGCCATGCCCTGGCTGATGCGCCACTGTCTGTTTTGCCCTCTCTGGTTGCTAGCGCTCCCTAAGCTGCTTTTTTATAGGTGTGGGCTGCCATTCCTCTGGCAATGCCCAGGCCTCGTCATCATCTCCCGTGGGAGATACTGGTTTCTGGCGGGTCTCTCCGTTGCCCTGGTGTTTCCCTGCCTTGGGAAAACCCCCTGTGCGCCAAGATCTGTCACTCCGCTCTGGGTTGAGCCGGCTCTGGTGCAGCTCCCCTCGGCGACTAACTGTTGTTAGCCTGGTCGTGCTGGTTTTGCAATCACTGTATTTTGGAAGTATGTTATAGAGCACCCTACCATGCTGAAGAGGCAGATGAAATATTCTATAAGCAGCTGGGTGATGTCTCATGACAGCTAGCCCTTGTTCTTGTGGGGGACTTCAACTTAACAGGTGTGTGCTGGAAATACAATACAGCAGAGAGGAAGCAGTCTAGGAGGTTCCTGGATTGTGTGGAAGTTAACTTCCTGACATTGCTGATGAGTGAGCCAACTAGGAAAGGCGCCCCACTACATACACCTTTTTTTTACCAACAGAGAAGGACTTGTGGGTGATATGATGGTTGGAGGCCATCTTGGGCATAGCGAACACAAAATGATAGGTGTTTTGATTCTTGGAGAAGTTAGGAGGGGGGTCAGCATAACTGCTACCTTGGACTTCCGGAGGGCAGACTTTGGCCTGTCTAGGGAGGGCCCTGGTTGAGTCCCTTGGGAGGCAGTCCTGAAGGGCAAAAGGTCCAGGAAGGCTGGACATTCTTTAAGAAGGAAATCTTAAAGGTGCAGGAGCAGGCCGCCCCTACATGCCGAAAGATGAGCCGGAGAGTTTATGAACTTTGGAAGGAGGGGCAGGTGACTCAGAAGGACTACAAGGATGTCGTGAGGTTACGCAGGGAGAAAATTAGAAGCGCCAAAGCCCAACTAGAACTTATTCTGGCTACTGTGGTAAAAGACAATAAAAAATATTTCTATAAATGCATTAGCAACAAAAGGAGGACTAAGGAGAATCTGCATCCTTTATTGGATGTGGGGGGAAACATAGTGACAAAGGCCGAGGAAAAGGCTGAAATACTTAATGCATTCTTTGCCTTAGTCTTTAATAGCCAGACGAGGTATCCTCTGGATACCCAGCCCCTTGAGCTGGAAGTCAGTGACAGGGAGCAGAATGAAGCCCCCATAATCCAAGGGGAAATGGTGAGCGACCTGCTACGCCACCTGGACACCCACAAGTCTACGGGGCCTGATGGGATCTACCCAAGAGTGCTGAGGGAGCTGGCGGAAGTGCTCACCAAGCCACTTTCCATCATTTATCAGCAGTCCTGGCTAACC
>NW_010559672.1:1501-1995 GCF_000687285.1 Phaethon lepturus
CAAAGGTGCCACCCACCTACAGTAAAGGGCTGGAAGGAGGATCCGGGGAACTACAGGCCTGTCAGTCTGACCTCGGTGCCGGGAAAGGTTATGGAGCAAATCATCTTGAGTCCCATCACGCAGTACGTACAGGACAACCAAGGGCTCAGGCCCAGCCAGCACGGGTTCATGAAAGGCAGGTCCTGCTTGACCCACCTAATCTCCTTCTATGACCAGGTGACCCGCCTAGTGGATGAGGGAAAGGCTGTGGATGTTGTCTACCTGGACTTTAGTAAAGCCTTTGACAGCGCCTCCCACAGCATTCTCCTGGAGAAACTGGCGGCTCGTGGCTTAGACAGGTGTACTCTTCGCTGGGTGAAAAACTGGCTTGATGGCCAGGCCCAAAGAGTTGTGGTGAATGGAGTTAAATCCAGTTGGCGGCTGGTCCCAAGTGGTCTTCCCCAGGGCTCAGTATTTGGACTAGTTCTGTTCAATATCTTTATCAGTGATCTGGA
>NW_010559673.1:0-16714 GCF_000687285.1 Phaethon lepturus
AAAACAGATGTCCTGTAATAATTAACATTATAGCAGGTGGATGGATGCACACAATTTAAATACATAGGGATAGTATGTATAGTATGGGGGATAAGAGGCAGGATTAGGGTCATCAACTGAAGTAGATGCAGGCATTTCAGGTTGCATCACTGTTTCGAAAGATTTCAGCTGATTCTTCAGCAGACACTGAAGGCCTGATATAAATCTTCAGTGTCAGTTGTCTTCTGCCTCTTCTGAGCAGTTACATTTTCACCATCTTCATTTTAATCCTCAGGTGAATCAAATCAGTCACAATGAAAGGTGTAAAAATGAGGTGATTGTCAGGTATTAGTTAGAAGTATCACTTCACTGACGATCCTGATAATTTTCTCCTTCCTTTCCATCCTTCATGCTTCATCCTTCGTACTTTGCCTGTGTGTATCTAAATATGCGTGTTTTGTAAGTCATTACATGCATCTGTTATACTTATTCTGATGAGGAAAAATCGCTTTATCTGACAAATTGCTGTCTAACTTCTCAGGAATCCACTCTTAATGTATAGTGGGGTCTGTCTTTATTCCTTCTTCTATAAATATTTCTAAAAGATGAAAATCCTAGCCAAAACAAAGTAATGAGTACTTTGCACTTTCATTCCTTTTATGATGGAATAAAATTCTTTAATTTTTTTAAAAAGATATGTCCATTAAAAAGGTCTGTAGCACAATTTCTCAGAAATAACTTTCTCAGAAATAACTTTATCCGTGCTTTCCATTTATATTCATCCAGAAGGTATCCATGTCTCTTGCTGCTCCCTACTTTTATGGTATTATACATGAGATGATTTTACTTCCATGTTGTTCCATACTATACTTTGAATATTCATTAACAGTACTGTGGTTCCAACATGTATATCAGAAGCCAAGCTTTCAAAAAATTATTTCTTATTTTACCAATAATGAAATTGCTTTAAAAAGAAAAATCAAAATAATTGTTTTACTGACTCTTCAGTCAGTCTTCTAACCTGCTCCCCACATCTAGTGCAGTGAAAGTCACAGCTACTACTTATCTAAATCTGAGATGTGGGATGTGTGTCAAAACTGTAAGACACAATTTCCCTTCATGTTTTTGTGAAAAGGAGTAAGTGCAAATATTTAACGTGTCACTTTACTATTTCAGGCAGAATAGATCTAGGGTCCATTAGCAAACAATTTGTATGTAAGTAAGTGCTTCACTGAACCTGGGAACAGAAGAAAATAAACTTGTTACAAAAATAAATAACTGTAGCTATTGTACTGGTTCTTGTAGAGAGCTCATCTTAACGTTATTAAAGCTTTTTTCCTAGTCTAAATAAAGATAGATTAACTTTTCACTTTCTTTTCCTCATTAAAAAGCAATTTAAGGAAGTTTATTTCCCTAGAGTTGGTATTTTCCCTATCAGCTCTATTCTAAGCGTGTTTGTATACTGACCTACTGTTATGTAAGCATGTTCATATACTGACATACTGTTATCTAGGAAACTCTGATACTTAGACATCACTTAAACCACTAAGGATATTAAGCATACTTCAGCCATAATCTATTGTTTGGTATGTTGGTTCTGGTATGTTAATATTAATGTTTAAATGGAAGATATTAATAAGTAATAAATTGTGTATTTTGCTGGGTAGCATTCAAGATAACATGAAGTGTTTTGTTAGAAGACTATGAATTGTTTGAATGATTGTTGTTACAGACTTTTTTGAGTGTGCATATATACAGACAGCTGCTCAGTTTTTGTTTTATACAGTCTAGAAAATGATACGACACAACTGCAGTATCAACTCGGAGGCTTTTACATCAGTTACCTTTGACCTTATTTTTGCAACAAATATAGTAACAGTGGTTATCATTTGAAAGTTTGGAGAATACCGCTGGGATTGGAGCAGTATAGATTTATAGTATTACTGCCAAGTCTGAAGGCACGGCCATGCACTGGGCACAGTGTATTGTAAGCTGATGGTTAGCGTGATGCCTTAACTTGTACAAAACAGTGATAGCCTCTAGGGAGTTGCAGAAATGCCTCCTGGCCTTAACAATTCTTAACTTTTAAAGGTAGTGTGCGTCAAAAAACATGTAGGAGCTAACTTCTCTTTAATGTTTTATACATAAATAACATGAAACAAAATTAAGATCCTTGGCATAAAAATTTATCAGAATTTTTTCCACCTGTATAAACTTGAAAAATAAAAAAGAAGTCATCCTGTTAAAAATATTTTCTTTTCTTCTTAAAGGAAGCTATTTTATGGTTCTATTGCATTTTCAGTTACTGTGAATATTCGTCACCTTTGAACTAGTACCTCAGCAGTTTTGTACAAGATGTTACACTACAATCCTTTTTTAACAGCTAGTGTCCTAATTCAAATAAATACATAGAAGACTGACATTTTAAAGTTGAAATAAATTTTCTGTCATGTTTTTGCTTTATTTTGTCCCTCTGACCTGCAGATATAAGACAAACTTTTTTTATTAGTCCTGTGTCTCTTGTTTTGCCTGAAGGCTCCCAGCCTGTCATAAGCCTTGCTCATCACAGATATGTCTTGATTTTAAGGCCAGATTATCAGTACTTTCTGTGTTGCTAAAATTATGTAGTAGTTCAAAACAAATCTGGTCAAATTTTGAAAGCAGGCTAATTTCCCCAATCTGTAAGCCTCTATATATCTCTTTTCCTTCCTTCTCATATTCTTGGAGTTAAAGGGATTCAGACAGCAGGAGGAGGAAATTTATTGTCTTTTAAATAAATATTATGGGAAAAGTAATCTAACTATTATTGTGTGAATAGGCCTGATTCTGCCACTTCTGAACTACTGAATTCTTTTTTTTTGTGGCTCTCTTGGAATGTTCTTTTTTTTTTTAATAGAGGAAAGTTTTCCTATTTTTACTGTTCTTATTGATTAAGAAACTGATTTTACAGAAAGCAAGGTTATTTATTTAAAATATATTATTGGATTTTCTGTAATGTTTATGTAGTACTAACGCACTTCAAGCTTGGCCCACAAAGAGATGTATACATTTACTGAAGTGCAAGGCTGGGCCTGCCTGCCTTCACAGAAACAGACATTTCTAAAACTTTTAGGTTTCTGCAGGCCTCCAAATATCTCTGTCTTTTCTTCTGTCATGGATTTGATAAAAATTAATTGCATGTCCGATGAAAGAAGGGGGTATCTGAAGCAAATGGTGTATCTGACCTTAGTCTGCTTTCAACTTACAGTGCTTCTAAATGTTTCTCCTTAATACAGATGGGAAGTGGGAAACAGCATGGCATTCATCTTTTTTTTTTTTAAACTGCCTTCTTCATAAATGTTTATAATTTCACAACTCGGAAAAGTTCCAAGATGTTCAAATAAATCAAATTCAAAGCTTAAATTTGTTTGCTGTGGTGTCCTGCATCAATGAAATATGCAGAGGCATGAAGTGAAATTAGACTTCTCATCAATGCAGCTCATTTAAAAACAAAAAAAAAAACCCTCAGAAAATGGACAGCTAGCTGTCATATTTGTTATCTGCTCATTAGCCTGTGTAAGCTCAAATCACATTGCTTTCAGAGTTAATTCTTAATGTTGCTCACAGTTTAAACATTTTGCTAAGAAACCATCCTTCAAAGCTTTAGATTTGAGAAGTGATACCACTGTCATTTGCCAAGTGCCAAACATGTTGAGCAGCTTAAAGATGTGAATGATTTCCAAGATCTCAGTTAAGGAAAAAAACCACCAATAACTAAGCAGACTGTCTTTTCATCAGCGTATAAGCACATTGTGCTGGTTGTTCGGGTATCCATGCCCAGGCGCTGGCAGCGAGGGGATGCAGGTGCCAGACATGCAGCTGGCTCCAACGGACCTACCTCAGGGCGCAGCTGAGCCCCTCAGCCAGGCTGACGGCACCGCTGTAAAAGCATATTTAAGAAAGGGCGAAAACACTGTGCAGCAGTTAAGAGAGAGAGTATTGAGAAAAAGTATGAAAAGCAACCCTGCATACAGTAAGGACAGAGCAGAAGGAGGGGGGAGGTGTTCTAGGTGCTGGAGCAGAGATTCCCTTGCAGCCCGTGGAAGAGTCCATGGTGGAGCCAATATCCAGACTTGCAGCCCTGGGAGGACCCCACACAGCAGCAGGTGGATGATGCCCTAAAGGGAACTGTGGCCTGTAGAGAGGAGCCCACACAGGAGCAGGTTTATCCTGGCAGGAACTGTAGCCCATGGAAAGAACTCATGTTGGTACAGTTTGTGAAGGACTGTCCTGTGGGAGGGATCCCACACTGGAGTGGGGGAAAAGTGTAAGGAAAGAAGGTCAGAGATGAAGGGTCATGGACTAGCTACAACCCCCAGACGGTAGAGGAGTTGGGAACAAAGAAGTGGAGTTGAGCCTGGGAAGAAGGATGACTAGGAGGAAGGGTTTTTTACATTTTGTCTTTGTTTCCTCACTATTGTACTCTGTTTTTAATTTGAAATAAATAAAATTAATTTTCCACAAGTCAAGTCTGTTTTGCCCAAGACAGTAATTGGTAAAACACCTCCCAGTCTTTAGCTCAGTCCATGAGCTTTTCCATCTCCCCCTGTCCAGCTGAGAAGGGGAAGTGAGAGAGTGGCTGGGTGAGCATCTGGTAGCCACCAAGGTCAACCCACCACAGCCAGTTTTAGGTTTGGATTTTTGTTAAATAAAAGTTACTGCTTTCATTGACATTTTAGTTTTGGTATTTTAAATCCAAGATGAATGTTTTATTAGCTGGTTATTTTTCTTTTTAACTTTAGCTAGCTATTTATACTGGAAATAAGAGTAGTTTAGAACAAAAGGGCAATTCTTATTGAAGAACGTGTGTAATACAACAGTACTGATAGTGTTTTTGAAAACACCAATACTGCAAATGAAAAGAGAATTTATGTAAGCTGCATTTGCGTTGGCAAATACATTTGTCTGATTACTGAACAGAATGCTTTTCTTGAGGAGGGGAAATAGCTTGAAGGACTGAATGTATTTTGACATCTCAAAGATTAGCTGATTAATTGTACTTGTGATGGCAAGGCAGAAGTGAGAAGTGAAGCAGAGACCACAAAAGCATCAGAGCTGAATAGGGCAAGTAGTTCTGAAAAAGGCAAATGGCATCAGGAGTTTTGAGTAATATGGATGATCACTCTGATAGATTCTGTCAGCTGATAGACTCTGATATTAAGTCATGAAGGCTTTATTCCCTGTTGGAATCTGATACTAATAAAACGGAATAATGCTTTTTTCTTAAGTTCTTATCGGCAATATAAAACTAATCAAGTCTGAAACTATTTGAAGCAAAAGAGGGCTATAAACTTAAGGTGCCTTCTGTTTCATCTACAGCTTTCTTACTCTGATACACTGTTTCTCATTTCCTGCACTTACTAAGGTATAGAGATGCTGCTAGGTAAAAGCAAATAGTGAACTTGATTCCTGCTACTTTTCTTTTCCTATGGAAATGGAAATACATAAATTTTGTTAATTTTTAATGCATTATATTCTGATATTCTGCTATATATGTGCTTCCCACTTCATGCATATACAAAGCCCACTGTTAGAAGCTGAATGTGCATATATAATAATTTACCTTATGTGTATAGTAAGTACATGAGATAGTGATTCTTTACAGTAGTTACTCATTTACATACTTCTTTTAAATAAACATTGCCCACCGGCTGCATGCACTTTTATATTTATGTGTAACCAGAAATTAGTACATCTTTACATTAGGAAAAGGGGATAAAGGATGAGAGAGTATTTGAAATCAAAGGGAGTTTTTCCGCACTCAGGAACTGGCAAAAAAATTAGTGATAACAGAATTATCACTAAATCATGTTGGACATGAAGAGTTTCTTTTTGACTGCTGGATGGATTTAACTCTGAAGCCATATAAGTAGACTGAATCGTGTTAAATGTCGTAAAACTATGTATGCAGTGCTTTCAATATTCAGTTCTTCCAACAAAAAGGATTTTTGTATAAAAGAAAAATCTTGAAAAACAGGATTTGGTGGTGTGGGTTTATTTTTTAACACTATTTTTCTTGTCATTCTCTCTGTCCATTTGATAGATTTTGGTAGGAATTAATGAGTTCTGTGGAGGTGGTCTTTCAGGGAGCAGTTATAAAGAAACACTCTTAAGCATTACTAGTGTGAAATTTTATGAAGGTAGTGTGCTGAAAAGATCTCCTAGCCTGGCTTGATACACATGAAGATACTGGAAACTGGATATTGAATCGATATATGCAAAAATGTAGTAAAACAAATATATGGCTAAGAATTTGACAGATATACATGATCAGCACAGGCAAAAAAATATTTACTAGTTCATGCTTCAGTTACCCCCAAACCAGAAAAGAATTGAAATGACTCCCTGATTTTGTGGGCTTTGCAGCATGCCCTTAATTGCAACTAGGTTGGCATTTTGGTTTCATGTATAATGCTAAAATGTATGAAATTATGTTACATTGTGAAATTAAAATGTGGAAAGGTATTGCATTTCTTATTCCTCCAAAAGCTTTATTTTCCACAGATAAGTTTTTCTATTTCTAAACTGTCTGTATTGATAAAGTTGTCTTCAAAATTTCTTGATTAGTAACGTCTCTATCAAACAGAATTTATAGGAACGTAATGTCTTACCTGTCTTAATGCATGTCACCATACTCATACAAAAATGTTTCAATACAATGACCAAGATCTATTAAATTTTAAATTCAGAATATTAACAGCTCTTCTCCCTTAATAACAATTCTCAGGCTATGATACTGTACTGAATTTTAACAGAAATCAAATGAAGGAGAACACTTTTTTTAGATTGACATTGTCAATTGTTACTGCATTCATTTTACCATAGCATTTTGTGAAAACAAAATTTTGTGCTTATGCTGAAAAATTACATTGCATATGCTATCTAAAGTACCTTTGAAGCAAGATAATACTATTCTATTTTCCCATCTCTTGGTGCTTAGTCACTGTCTAATCTCTTTCTCCTTCTCTGGTATATTCTGTCTGTCCCTATAGGCACTTACTCTGTTGTTAGTCTTATGTAAGTGGCCTTCATCTCCAATTACATGCCATTGGTTTTTTACTTGCAGTTGTTGAAAACACTTGTGTTACTGCTCACTTTAGATGCCAGTCTGTTTCCTTCCAGGAACAAAGTGGTTCTTTGCTCTAGAAACTTTGGATGCATTAGATGCGATAAAATCTAAAAATCTTTTTTTTGGAATGAGGAAATAAACTGCCATGAAGGGACCATCAGAAGTGATCCAGAGATTATAAAGCTCACAGATACGAAAAAGCACTCCTTTTTTCAAGCTGTTCATTTCAAAAGAAGAGTTGAGCCTGGTTGTTATTCCCTCTTCCGGTATGCCTAGAATGAACAGTAGTGCTGAATTCTATGCATACCCATGGCTTCAGGAGCAGAATATCCTCTTTTAGTCAGCCTTTGGACTGGGAGATACAGTTTATCAAGGGGACATCAAAACTTAATACAAAAAAGAAAGAGGAAGGGATGTGCCTGCCTCTTTCTGAGAAAACTTCCAAATTATTTCTCAGTAGTACAACCTTGCTAAAAGAATATTTCCTTTTTTTCTGAGTTTTCAATGTTATGCACTGTTTTAAATTAGAGCCTTTCTTCCTTTAAATGAGGTAAAAACCTTACCTTTCAAATAAGAGAAATATACTAAAATGTTTAGAACAGAAATGCTTGCTAAAGTGTGTGGCTGAGTCAAGAAAGATCAAAATCTTTTTATATACAAGGATGTCTATATCCTAAAGTGATCTCCATTTCACACTGTCATCTCACGGAATCACATCTTGGAAAAGACACTGAAGGTCATTAAGTCTAACCATCAACCCAACACCACCCTGTCCACTAAACCATATCCTGAAGTGCTATGTCTACACATTTTTTGAACATTTCCAGGGATGGGGACTCCACTAGATCCCTGGGCAGCCTGTTCCAATGCTTGACCACTCTCAGTAAAGAAAGTATTCTTAATATCCAATCGAAACATCCCCTGGCACAACTTGAGGCCATTTCCTCTTGTCCTATCACTAGTTACTTGGGAGAAGAGACAAACACCCACCTCTCCACAACCCCCTTTCAAGTACTTGTAGAGAGTGAGAAGGTCTCCCCTCAGCCTCCTTTTCTCCAGACTAAACAACCCCAGTTCCCTCAGCTGCTCCTCATAAGACTTGTGCTCCAGACCCCTCACCAGCTTCGTTGCCCTTCTTGTAGTGAGGGGCCCAAAACTGAACACAGGATTTGAGGTGCGGCCTCACCAGGGCCAAGTACAGGCGTACAATCACTTCCCTACTCCTGCTGGCCACACTAGTTCTGATACAGACCAGGGTGCTGTTGGCCTTCTTGGCCACCTGGGCACGCTGCCGGCTTGTGTTCAGCCGGCTGTCAACCAGCACCCTCAGGTCCTTTTCCACTGAGCAGCTCTCCATCCACTCCTCCCCAAGCCTGTAGTGTTGCATGGGGTTGTTGTGACCCAAGTGCAGAACCTGGCACTTGGCCTTATTAAACCTTACACAGTTGATCTTGGCCCATCGATCCAGCCTGTCCAGATCCCTCTGCAGAGCTCTCCTACCCTCCAGCAGATCAACACTCCCACCCAACTTGGTGTCATCTGCAGACCTACTGAGGGAGCACTCGGTCCCCTCATCCAGATCATCAATAAAGATATTGAACAAGACCAGCCCCAGAACCGAGCCCTGCGGACCTGCCAAAGCTAGTAATTTTTCTAAGAGTATCCTCTTCAGAGATCCAAAATAGGGATTAACAAAAGGGAAATGAAGGCATAATCTGTATTAGGTGAACCCGCATTGACTAGAAGCTGAAACTGGAGAAAATACTTGGAGCCTCTCCCTTCCAGGTTGGGCAAATTCCATATTGTCACTGTGCCCATTCAGCTTACTTCAGGAACAAGTTTTCAATTGGTTAGCATTGTAGTGCCATTTCTTGACTCTTTAAAGACAAGGAAAGAGTTTTTCCATTGGTGACAGTTTTCTGAAGTGTATGGTTTTCTCACAGTTTTCTTCCTTCTCTTCCTTCCTTACGCCAACTTGGGAAAATAGTAAAGCAGGTGGAAAAAAAATTGATGTTAAACAGCAGAGAGGCAAGGGCCTGTAGTGTTAATGCTCTCACTGAATTTCTTAACCCTCAGAAATAAAGCCAGTAAACTCTGCGACTTCACTTGTAGGACTCCTGGTTGTCTCTGATGAAATTGATTAAGAAACAAATTAAGTTTTCATTGTATAAGAGATATGTGGATAACTTTTCAGTGGGTTCAGTTAATAAGCTTGTTGCTTAGTTGGATTGTTGTCTGCATTCTTTCTGTTCTTTTGTTGCTGGGACAACTGCATTGCTTTCTCAGACTGATGTTATTGATCTGTGCCTTCAGCATTGTACTTCCCGTTTTTTTTTGGCATCAGTCTTCCCGTACAGTGGGATTATTGGAAGCCCTTCTGATTTACTACTTTCCCATTAATATATGTGCCTATGACAGCTAAGATTTTGCTGGGGGTCAGAGGAAGTACTTATACATCATCAAACAGTAGCAGTTTGAATAAAAATGTAGTAGTCCTTTATAAGGAACTGGAGGTGCTGCCTATGACCTAAATTAATTTCTAGATTTATGACAGAATCCATCTTGATTTTACTAAAATCAGGCTTCCATGCTTCAGAAATTAGAATCGCTACTCTTAAGACATTCATTTACGCTTTATTTGAAATAATTTATTTTTCAAACAGATGTAGTGGTTTATTGTACTACATGTCTATTTGCTTGCTGTTATTGTATAATCTGTAGAATTTTAGTACAGCCTTTGAGTAACCTACTTTGTGTTTAATAATCAAATGCCACATACTCTGATAAAATGTGTAATTGACTGGCATTCGTTGGTATGACTCAGTTGGCTAAAATCTCTATTTAGATTGGGTTGGAAGGTAGGAGTTAATTTTTGTTTTAGCAATAAAATCTAGTTGAAATGATGCCAGATAAAATTACAGTAATCTTGAACAACAGGGAAAAAATTTTTCTGTGTGTTCTGTAGTTAAAGGATATAGTGGGTTTTTCATAATTGCATTCTTGGTTGTGTGTTCCCTTTTATTGGAAGTAATTATGTTCATGCCTGACTTAGCTCTATTTCCTATAAGTTTTTCTAAACTGTTTTGAAACCAAAGTTTTGAGTGTGGTGGGGTTTTTTTTCCTGTTTTTTTTTCTTTTTTTTTAATAAATGAACTTATTTAACACTTTGGTATTGTACTTCAGCAATTATATGCAAATATACAAATACTCAATTTGGATGAAGAGCTCTTGCTATAAGTATATACTCTTCCCCGCCTCCTCCAGTGCACACATTTTTTTCATTTACTTTAAGCTTTATCAGAATACATTCAGTTTTAATATATCTGTACTTGAAGCACTTGCATTAATCACCATCTCTGCAGAGGTTTCATATTACAGTGGAACTTTAAAAGTAATAGTGTACAAATATAAGAAAAATAATTTTGTTTTGGGTACACCATTGGTCCAGACTGCAACTGTATATATTGAGAGGAATGCTACTGCTCTTTGCTTGTATGACTAAGACCAACAGTGTCACCTGCAGGTGAATCAAGTAGATGTAGTAGTAGATTTTTCAGGTGGATATTTCAGACACACAAGATAAGTTACTTATTGAAAATGGGAAGATCTGGTTTAATAACTTTCCAGTGAATATCTTAAATCAATTTTGCTGCTTATTTTTATTATGAAATTAACTTCAAATATGTTTGAAATATTTTTTAAGAAGTACTTACTAAAAAAATTTAAATCATTCTTTAATGTCTATAAAGAAGGTTTATTGAGAATATTCTGGCCATTTACTATTTAAAATCAAACTACACTCAAAATGCATGTGATTTATGATATCAAAATTTGTTTACTGGGTATGTTTTTATAGAGATGAAAATTTGTTGTTTATCCATGATTCGTCTCCATTTTAGTAGAATGTTGCAGAAGTGAATATGGAGTAAAATGACAAAATTATTACATTTAGGTTAAAAAAAAATCAAATTAATAAACACTTTTTAAATTTGTATATGTAAGAGGTTGCTCTTAGATTATTGCATCTGTTGCTTCAATACAACAGATATTAACAATGCCAAAGTTTTCTGAAAGTAGAATAACATAAATTTAATTTTTGTGAAGTGAGAAGACTGCTGCTTTTTAGTCATTTTTTTGAGGCTTCAGCATCTTCCTGTCTCTGTTGATAGGTTTGTAATTAATTTTTTTTCAAAAGACACTGATTTCTTCACTTTTGTATGACTGGGACTGGCTGAATCAAATTCTGTCTTGACCTTTACCTGAAGGATTTTTAGTTGTATTATTACAATTGATGTGATCGTCCAGTGGCTACTAAATCACATGTGAGTTGCAATGTACTTGTAATGTTTTAAGCTACATCATGAATACTAGTGACATTGTCAGAGAGGTTTCTGTGTAATACAGCTGTATGATTGTGGGAAGAAGTAAGCCCGTTGGAGCTGCTAAGTTGCTCTTACACTTTTGCAATAGGGTGATGAAGCTCTTATGGGGAAGCTGCCTTTGAGCTTTATGTTTCTTTTTTGTCACTCAAGTGGAATATAGATAGATACCAGTCTTGTGGATTTTGAGCATAGAAAGATTTTAATAGCTTTATATAGACTATCATGAGTTGGCTAGTCAGCTGTAGTATTTAGAAACTTCAGTCATAACTGGTTACCTTACCTAAGGTTCAGTAGTAGATTAAGCCTATTTCTTGGGTTTTCATGCACACCAGTTTTGGTTTGTGTTGTTTTTAGAGTGTTTTTGCCATTAAGAAAATACTTTAGACAGTGACATCGAAAAACAAATGTTACTTTCTGTCAAAGGCATAGTGCTAAGCACAAGATTTCTTTGCTGCTCCTTGTTGCAGTTCTTGCTTTACTGTGTTTCAGACAGTCCATCTTATTTAGTTGTATACTTGCCAAGTTGTATTCACTGCTACATCTCTCAAAACAGATAAACATTACATTGATTTGGTAACCTTGGTATTGGGGCAGAGGGGAGAGAGGAGTGTTCCTAATGTAGTAGAAAGTTTCAAAGACTTTTAATTCAGTTGTGGGCTAATATGCAAATATTATAGATGCAGTATTATAGCTGTAATAAGTTCAGTTAGCTTAATGCATTTATGTCATGCAGCATGATTCTTTATTTTTCAATCTTTTTGCAGAAGTTAAGAGTCTTCACTTAATGTGCTTCAGAAAGTGCATTGTGTGCAAGTGTATTATATGTAGGATTATTAAACAAAATGGTCTGGTCTTGAAAACTGATCAAATAGCTTGTTACTGCAATATTTTCCACACTCCTTTGTAAATCATTTAATGAGGATATGATACTAATGAGTTCAATAAGCTACTTCAGTATTTTTTAATCTAGGTGGAAAGCTCAGAGGCTTTCACACCTTAGGAGTCTCTAGTGATCCCGTGAACTTGTTATTTCTACTCGATGCCTCCAAGCTCGAGTGGTTCATCCTGATGAGCAGGAAGTCAAACAACAGTGGCAGGAGGCCTGCCTTTGCAAAAAGCAAACATAAAAAGAAGCACACAAGAGGTGGGTGCAGGAACAGGTGATGTGGAAGGATTGTAGTTGCTGTTGTAGAGCATCAAAGGACAGGGTTAGGTAAGCCAAAGCCCAGGAGCATGTGTGAAGGGCAACAAGAAAGGCTTCTATGGATGTATAGCAAAATGAGGACTGGGGAAAACCACTGCTAAATGGGGCAGGAAACCCGATGACAAAGGACTTGTAAAAGCCTGAGGTACTTAATGCCTACTTTGCTTCAGCCTTTATTGTTAGGACTTAACAATGGCTTGCAGCAATCCCAAGGTCCTGAGACAAACAGGAAGGTCCAGAGAAGGAAAACTTAATACTTGGTGGAAGAAAGTCAGGTTAGGGAACGTACAAACAAACTGAGCGTTAATACAAGTCAGTGCAATCTGATGAGATTCACCCACAGGTCCTGAGGGGAGCTAGTCAAAGTCATTGTGAGGTTGTTCTAGATCACCTTTGAAAGTTCATGGTGATTCTCTGTCATGGGACAGAATGCACTCTCAACAAGTTTGCAGATGGTACAAAACAGGGAGGAGTGGTTGACAGATCAGATGGCTGTACAGTCATTTGGATGGACCTTGACAGACTGAAGAAATGGGCCGACAGATCTCATGAAGTTCCAGAGTTAAATGCCATGTTCTGGACAGGAATTGGGGAATAATCCTATGCACCAGTCCAGGCTAGGGGCTGATCAGCTGGAAAGCAGCTTTCCAGAAAAGATGCGGATGTTCTGGTGGACAACAAATTGAACATGAGCTGGCAATGACCCCTTCAGTCTGGGCTGAAGAAACTTGAAGGAGGTGATCCTTCCCCTCTGCTCAGCCCTGGTGAGACACATCTGGAGTTCTGGGTCCAGTTCTGGGTTCCCCATTGTGAGAGGAACAGGGACATACTAGAGCAAGTCTGGCAAAGATCCATGAAGGTGATTAAGAAATAGGAACATCTGACACATGAGAGGCAAAGCAAGCTGGGGTCATTCAGCCTGGCTATGAGAAGGCTCAGATAGATGTGATCAATGTGTATGAGTACATCGTGTATTCAAGTATAGAGAGGACTGAGCCAGATCTCAGCAGTGTCCAGTGAGAAGGACAGGAGGCAATGAGCACAAACTGCAATACAGGAAATTCTCTGTGAACATAAGATTTTAATTTTTTTCCTGTGTGGATGGTCAAACCCTGGAAGTTTGTCTAGAAAAGTTGTGGAGTCTTCACCTTAGAGATACTCGAAACCTGACTGGACATGGTCTTGAGCAGGCTCCTCTAGGTGATGCTGTTTTGAGCAGTAGGTTGTACTAGAAGATCTCCAAAGGTGCCTTCCAACTTCATCCATGCTGCGATTCTGTGAAAATTAAGATTAGTCTATTTTGATGGAATGGCCTATGTGATATTTACTGCATGTATCAATGAAAGATGAGCAAGGAACAATTTTAGACACCATTTTGCCTGTTACAATGTTCCTTTATAAGATTAAGGATGACATTTTGTCAAACAAATTTAAGATTTTCTTGTCCAGTGATGGAAGGCTAACAAGCAGTATGCTTTGATTAAGGATGACATTTTGTCAAACAAATTAAAGATTTTCTTGCCCAGTGATGGAAGGCTAACAAGCAGTATGCTTTTCATATTTTTATATGTAAATTTCCTTAAAATACATTGTCTGAATGTTAAATTCTGAAGTACAATGAATCTTAATAAGTAACAATAAAGAATGCCTCAATTGAAGTTCTTAAAATTAATAACAAATTGAAAGTACTTCATGGTGTGAACTAACTGCTCATCTGCATATGAATAATCAATTAATTTATTAAAAACACCGAATAAAGTAGTATTATAGGGTTTTTTCTCTGAGGCTTTTTTTGGCACTGAGGATGTAATCTTCAGTAAAACTTGTAGGAATATAATTTTCAAGAGTGCCTATTATCATTCATATTTTATCTATGAAGAACTTGGAAGAATGATTTACTTCTGTTGGTTTTAATGGTCTTTTATAGCTGAAAAGGTTCTGTGCAAAAGGAAACCACATGTCTATAAAATTACTGAGTAACTGTTTTGCGCTTCCAAATACTTTAAGCACAGTAAATTTTACAGGATAAAAAAGCAGTCTTATATAGTTAATGCAAATGATGCATTAAGTTAGACCCTTCTCCCAGAGTACAATTTAAAGGTACTCAGAAGTCCAATTATCTTTGATTTAGATGTAAAAATTGCGCAGTAACAGCTGTGCCTGCTGAGTGAATATACCTCCGCAAAAAGATAGCTGATTTGAGTAGAGTTGAGGACAGGTTGCTCAGGGAATGTTTGCCTCTTTTGGCTCTTTTTCAAATTTAACTACTTCCGGTCAGTTGAAAATGCAAGTACATTAGAAAATAGCATCAGAGCTATTTAGAATTGATATGCTCTAAGTTGTCATTTTGCATGTTACAGAACATTTTAGGTTATTTAGCATTTATTGTGACTATTTGTGGAACAAAAAACCCACAGTATACTTCAAATTAATACTTAGAAATATTGCAGATAATCTTGCTAAATTTGACTGCATTTAAAAGTACAGCTTTTTCTATACTACAAAATTCTTTTAAAGGATCTTTGATACTAAAGAATTGCTTTACATGCAATAACTATATTGAAATTTACAATATAATTATAGTATATATATTATTATAAAGTATTATAATAAAAGTATTAGCATAAATTGTATTACAGTATATATTAGAGTATATATTAGTAGCATATTACATTAGTAATATAGAGTATAATTTGAATATATTATTTAGGATATATGTTATGTATATTTGTTTAGAACTGAAATTTGAAAGATGTTTTTTAATTGAAGTTTTGAGGATGTTTACCTTGGTGTGAATGCAACATTAAGTGCACTAAGCTGAGCTTAAAACTGTACAAAACAGAATTGTATTGTATTAAGAATTAATCTTAATTTATCCTTCAGTGAAAATAGATGTAATACATATATTCCACTGTTGATAAATATTGGTTTAATTTGATTTTACAACACACTGATCATGGAGCTTTCCTAAGCTTCCTGGTGAATCTCCTTCTGGGATTATCTGCCTTTGCTGTTAGAAGACTTTTTAAATTATTATTATTTTTAACAGACATCAGACATCTATTTTCAACATAAATCCTACTCAAATTTTATTACTGCTTTCCATATCTGAATGTTTTTCTCCCCCAGCCACTGCTGTTTGCTTTTTTGAAGACTCTTGTAGTTATCTCTATTCAGTCACACTTACTTAGCCTAAGCATCAGTTCATTTGAACTTTTTGTGAAGGTCATGCTTCATTTATGTTTAGTCATTCTTATTTTTCCTGGACTCTCAGTTGGCTTGCACTTCTTCAGTTAAGTTGCCCAAAAGATAATGTATAGCCCCAAGGTCATACTGCTGCTGAGCAGAGTGGAAGGTTTATTTAGCATGTTCAAATAACAGCATTTGTGTTACAAGGTTTCATTTTGTGCAACAGCATAGCATTTTTGGTTCATGTGCAAGACTGATCTGCTCTTTCTCTTTTCCATGTCCAACTACTGTCTTGCCAGTTGTTTTACATCCTGTATTTGTTGAGATAATTATTCCTAAGGGTCAGGTTAATCTGTTTTGCCTTTAGCCATCTAAAAGTTAGGCAACTAGTTTAAACTGGTTGCACAGACTTGTAGGGAGCACACTATAAAGAAAAGACTTCTAAGGCTGATTCATACTAAGATGGCTGAAATGAACCAGCTAGAGGGAACCTAGATAACTAGTTTAGATGGTGGATTTCTAAATTAGCAGATAAGATAGGCAAGATAAATCTCATCCTCAATGTAGAATCTTGAAATTGTATTACTGACTTCCATCCATTAATGCATCTGTTCTTTAATGTATTAAGGCATTTTTAAATTCTTACTTCATCCTCCAATGCGTTTACAGCTCTGTGCAGCATCATATCAATGGAAAGTTTAATGAGTATAATCATTAGTCTATCATTAGGATTATTTATTAAAATATGCAATAGTATCGAGATGGATAGACTCTTGTGGAACTCGGTTTGATCCTTTTGTTACAACAGCAAACTGTTGGTATTTCCTCTGAGCACTCAAAGGATCCTGCTGA
>NW_010559673.1:16742-37550 GCF_000687285.1 Phaethon lepturus
AATCCAAACGGTGTGCTAGTTTTTAGTTAATATAACTGGAGAATATACATCTGACAATCATACTGTAGGTCTGTTGTGCAGTCACCTTCAACACTGGTTATCGATATTAGCATACATATCTTTCTCTGGAGTGTAGACTTGAAAGCAAATTTCATGAAATCACATTTGCATGAAAGCACTTGAATTAGTGTTTGGGTGGCTGTTTTGTGAACAGGTGTCACAAAATTGACTTTTAATGCAGTATCTGTTTAACATCAGCATCTCAGCCGAACCAGGAAACCTTTCTTCATCTTACACTTAGTATGCCTCTGAGTCAGTGATTTACATTGATTCTCAATAAAACTGGTTTGAGACAAAAAAAACATGACTTGCTTCCTCTCACATATAAATCTGTGAAAGGCAATGAAACTATTGAATAAAGGTGTGTTTAAAAATTACATTTGGAACAAAAAGTCACTCTTGCAATCTGGTATTTTTTCACATAATGATGAGTTAATTCATGTCTTGGGGTAATGCTTTACAGGAACAGAACAGAGCAGGGGGGGAAAAGCTGATCAAGAACTGCTTCCTGAAGAACAGTTCCTTACTCAGAGAGAAAAAGTTACTTTGTGCCAGAGAATAGGTCTTTGATGACTGATTTTTCTCAGGCACTGGGAAAAAGAACACAGACTCTCTCTCCTCCCACTCTGGCTAATCTTAAAATAAAAATAAATAAATAAAAGATTATAATTATGGCAATAAAAGTTATTCTGAACTTTTTATATTTATGGTTAATCAGATATGCAGGACCATTGTGATGAGCCTTAGTGTGCCATTATAAAGAAGTTGGAAAAACTGGTAGCTGAGGTAGTCTTATCTTTGTCGTCTTTGTCTTCTAAAGTTGGGCAACCCAAGCCTACAGTTCCCCTGTAGAACAGAAGAAGAATGACTTTGAAACCCTTTTACTTGCAGCTTTGAGAGGAAAAATAAAAATTAAAATTAAAAAAAAAAACAAAAAACAAAAAAAAACCACCAACCAAGCAGCAATATTACGTTTCTCAGAAATGTCAATGTATTTCCAAAAAAATGTTCTTGTACTTAGTTTTTGCTTGTTAATTCTTCTCCAATAAACAAACTATCAACTTTAGCCCAAATATTGCTATAATGATGTTTTAAAACATACGCAAACATACTCTACACTCATGGTTTTTTGTTATTCTGCTGTATCTCTGTACTACATGAAAAAGGGGCTGAGGGAGAAGAAAATGCAAAATAACACTGTGAAGACTTGAAAACAAGCAGGCTGGATGCAGCGTCTCAAGAGACAGGCACTTGCTGAAAGTTGTCAGATCTGATTAAGGGAGCTATTGGCATCAATCAGACCTGACAGTAGTATATCAGAGGTTAGTATAACTATAATTAGTGAACTGATGAACAGCAAAGAGGAAAAGAGGGTAATGTTTTGGATCAAACTCCTTTAAAACATTTAGATCATTATTTAAACTTGAAGGCTGAGTGGCTAATTATGTATTTTACAATACAAGAGCTAAATTTCACAAAACGTGCAAGCTGTTCTTCCTCACTATAGTTGTTAAAATAACATTTGTACTGACTCTAAACAGACTGTTTTTCCTAGAAAAAAAAAACCAGAGAGCAGGTGCTCTTATCATATTACTACTTAGTACAGCTATTGTGATCCTAATGTATATTGTTTTCTATAGTTTCTCCTCAGATTAATGGAACAACTCCACATGTAAAGATTTATATTCTTTTAGTATAAGTATAAAAAAATTCTGCGCTTTCACAGCAGCAACAAAAAGGAATTCTTCTATCTGATTCATCAGCCTGACTGGTTGTACTGGGTTTCCAGTTAATTTTTGTTCTGTCACAGTCGATTGTGTTGAGGTTTAAAAATAGTATTGGAACTTACAAAATTCATTTGTAATTGCTGGGACATCCAGGACTGTGCTGAAAGCATAAAATTTTAATCTTAAGTTCATACGTTAAATCTGTTAATAGTAACTGTGAAACTGAGTATACAACAAATAAAACCATGTTGAAAAAAATCGGTTCCACAGTAAATGTGTCATAGGTATCTTGCTCTGCTAAGGCAATGTGCTGATACATTGTGAATCAGTTGCCTTTTCATTAGGTGGACTAGCTGGGTTCTGTAAAGGAACTAAATCATCATGAGTTCCTAGGATTAAGTTATAGAATAAAACATGCTGAACAAAATTACATTTCTTCAGTTAAAAATTAATTTGCCATTTTAATGAGTTCTAAGTGGCAACTGTTATAATTTTTGTTGTTCCCTTGTTGATTTCTAGACCTATTGATTATTGGTATTAGCTTTGGTGGCTTACTAATTGTTGCTAATATGCATCAGTGTAATGAACCTCTGTCTTTCTAACACGAAAAGCTCAGTCTTTTCTGTAGAAACATTTTGCAAGTATAGTTGTTCTATTGAATGTTTCTAAGATGCTTTTATATTTACTTTAGACCACAAGTACATGTTAAGATTTGATATAACATCATCTATTCACCCCAATGGGCATAATGCTCAGCTGCATATCTTTGTATTGTAAGGAATCTTCTTCACTGGAGACATAATTCTGTTTTAACTGTGTAAAACACGGCATCAGATGGTTGTCTCTGATTTATGAAAAACAAAATATTTGTGTTCATTATCTATTACTTCCTACCTTCCTACCTCAAATTCTTGCTTTGAATTACTTCCCTCCATTTTACTTTCTATATGTTTATTCCACTCCCTACCTGAGCCCCAGATCACATGAGGTTTTGTGAAATGCTTGAAAAAATAATACAGAGTAAGAGTGCAATAAAAAGAGGAAAAAAAACAGCATTATGAAAGTGACTTGTAGGCTGCTGCTCTTATAACCTGTTTTGATGAAGTTTTACCTCAGAGAGTGCCAAAGTGGTAAAGTGTCCCTCATGGGGTGTGATATCAGGTATCTAATATTAAAATTTTGAGAAGCTCCAAAGCATCACTGATTAGAAGGGAAGTATTTCCAGATTGTACAAAGCCCCAACATAGCAGCTCTCCCTATAGAATTGCAGAATATGCTGCATTCCAGTGAGAGGCTGCTCTGAGTGGATGTGTATAGTTGTGTGCAGTTTCCTGTGTCTCCATTTCCGCACAAATAAAGCTCTTGCAGTGAATTTGCTGCCAGAACAAAGCACCAAGATAAATAGTTATAGCATGAATAGAGTAAACTGTGTAGTTTGCCTATGCCCCTTAGCCAAAAAGCTGTCAGAAGATGAGAAGTCCTGGCTGTGACTGAGCAAAGCTTCCTCTAGGATCAGCCGCATATTCTGAAATGCTTTTTTCAAGTGTGGTAAGGGGAAATTATAGACATGTGTAAACGAGTGGGAGAAGAGAGAAGACGAGTAGCAAGGTGAAAACAATAAAGACAAGGAAGTTACATTAATTGAAATCTACAGAAGTAGATCTTTGAGAGAGTGTCTCTGAATATTGACAAGAAAGCAGCAGTGGCAAGACCAGAATTCTTTATCGCTATCCATCCATGATGAATCACTGTGGTGGAGACAAACTTGCTACAGGCACTAACATAGAAAGAGGCTGATTCCATGGTTCCCAAAGATTTTGGGTCCTTAGACCTTGTATTTCATACATGAACTATGTTCTTTCTTCAACTGTATGTACAAATGAAATAGGCCTTAAAATTGTTTCTTCTCCAACATCATCGAGGCACTTAAGAAAATACTATTTTTTGTAAGCTTACTGAATTCCCATTTTTGGAATGATGCTTTATTTCATCACATTTCATTTGAGTGTAAGAATTCTTTTTAATCTGCAAATGATGAAATAATTTCAAGTCATATCTTATCATCTAATGTTGTTAAAAGGCAAATTTCTGAAATACCTAACATGCATTTTCCAATGGAAAATGTATATTTTAGTTATTTCCAGGCTGTATTTTAGTTGTTTCAGTCCCTTTACCTCTACTTAGTTTTGGCTGTGGTATCTTCAATTAGACTTTTTTATGCTAACAACAAAACAAGTAACTCCAGTATCATGTCATAGCACAGGAGTTAGCCTTTAGAGGACAGATGCTCACATAGCCACAGGCATCAGGTGTTCTTTATAATAACATTTGGTTTTCTTTTTCCTTTCCTAAGCATACTGAAATAGCAAGAGGGTTACTTAGAAAGAGGGAAAGATACGAAGAAATGCTAATGCAAAATGAAAAAGAAATGGCTGTTAAGAGGGTAATGTAAATAAAGCATGAAATCATAGTGGAAATGTGTATTTCTTGTTGATTTAATCAATGCTTTGAGAAAAAATATTGTGAACTTCACAGAGAAAAATAACATAAATGGAATATTTGCTGTTTATTTAAGAGCTATTCTAATGATTTCAAAGTAAAGAGGAAGTAGTATTTTCATATAGGTATGTTAAATATGAAAATATCTCTGTTGTGCTGCAGGGGTGCAATGACATATGGTCATGAAATGTTTGTGGATCTTGATCCAGCTTTGGGAAGATAATTTCATTTTGGAAACTTGCCATAACAAACAAGCTTTATTACTGTGATCATTTGACACCCGCAATATTTTCCTCATGTGGAGGCCTCTGGATTTGTTCAATATAATCTTGAGCTTATTCTACAGTTTCTTTCTAGAAAGAATGATAGATATGAATGCCCAGTGTATACAATAATATGAATTCAAATTTACAGATCAGATGTTTGAAACTGTGTGTGTACCGTTGTATGTATTTTCACAATGCTGATATAATAAAGGCATACTTATTTACATTCTATGTTAAGGAAAGATGTTGAAACTACTTGGTGGTTTGGACTACTACTGCTCCGCTTACAGTATGGCGGTGTGCAGGCTTATTTCTGGAATAGTGCTGGTACTCAGAATATCAACATTATCCAGTCTAAGTACACGGTACTTTTCTACCTTTTATGTTATAGAGAGCTACGTAACCACATTAAAATACTGTGTGCTCATGCACAGGGCATGGGGGTAAACAAATGATAGAGAATATTAGTATAATGCTTTACTAGAAAGGACTTGTGTACTGCATTTATCAGTGCGGTATAAGAACCTACATAGTAAGATTCTCATAGCCTTACAGGATGAGGATTTTATGGAATGTATGGTGAGCTGTAGGTGTGCTGTAGCAGAAAAATTTTGTGTACTATAGCAGAGTATTTATCTGTTCCTGCCTGGATGAGAACAAAGTCTGTTGCTGTGGTTGGTTCCTTCAAGTAATAGTCACGGCTAAATGTTAAATTAACCACTGTTGATAGTGGTTGTTATTCCTGATGACAGGTATTTGCTGCTTCTCTGAAAAACTCCCCCAAAAGATGTTTTCCCCACCTTCTGTGAAAACTTCTACATGCAGTTGCACACCAGCTTGCCATCTCTAACAGTTCTTGGCCTAACATTGGCATGAGCCTACTAAAAAGAATAAAAAAAAACAAAAAACAAACAAACATTTTAAGCTACTGTGATTCTGGGAAACACTATATAAAGAATTACTGCTCGTATCTCATTTGGGAATGGCAGGAAAATTAAAACACAGAAGTGAATGCTAAGCTGAAGATGAGTGAAGTGATTGGGAGTGGAGCATTGGGGTGCTCTATTTGTGCAGCTGCAAGAGATTTTCTCAAAAGATTTTGTTTCGTGTATCCTCTGTTTTGGTCCGTCAGAATTTTGAACACCTTTTGCCATCAATGTTACTTTTCTATTCAGAGTTTTTAATTTATCATTTCAATTCAGGTTAGTCCTCTGGGATTGTTTTACTGACTAATCCTAGTCCCTGTAAGATTGGCAATTCTTTATTTGGACTTAAAATCTAATGGTTGATACAAGTTTTGTAGTTTTGCAAAAACCTTTACGCGTTCATTTTGTAAAAATTATTTTATTGAATAGCTCACTGGCAGCAGGATCTACTTTCTGAATGGGGCTGATTACAGCTGATTACAGCAGACTAGTTTTCAATCTTCTGTTCCTGCTGATTTTTATTCCTAGGAATATCCATAAACTTCCTGCTGTAAGAAATTTAACAATGTCTTTTCTTTGTAATCATTTCATCAATTCATTCAAAATTCATTATCATGTGCATCAGGAATGAAAAAATTATAAAAATCTGCTTGAAGAGCAATTGCCAAAGGTGTGATTTGGCATATAGGGTGTTTACTCAGTCACAATATGCAAACTTATAAAAACACATCATCAGTCCCAAAATTTAGGTTGATATCAGGTCTGATAAAGCAAAAACCTAAAATGAGAACATGTTTAAAACTCACCATGCATGCCTGCTTTACTAATGTGATGCCTCACCTTCCAGAAAGGTTTAACAGAAGTAAGGCAGACTTTTTTGAGAATCTACTTTTAAGATAATGGGGCAGGGAGAATTTAATTTCCTAACCTGATGATTCACAACCAACTCTTCTCCCTCCTTTTTGTAATCAGAATAGTATGTTGTCTAAAACAAAAATGAAACACCAGTCCCTTTCTCCTATCATCCCAGTTGATGTTTAACCTAAGATCCAAGTCAACCACTTTATACATTTTGGTTTATAGTATCTGGCAGATAGGAAGAATGACCTAGGTCTTTTCTACTTGTTTTCTGGAAATCATAGTAATTAGGAAGTTATCTTGGGGGTTGGGTTTCTGAGTTTTGATTTATTGTTGTGTGTATGAAAAGGACAAAAGCTCAGATAAGTGGCAGGCACACTTGGAAGCAGATGTGGCTAAAGAGAGGAAAACTATTCTCAAAAATGGTCTTGAACAACTTAAAAGCTGTGAATTTTGTAGTATGGGATGTTAGAACTAAATATTTTATGTAGTTTGTTCTGAAATATTTTCCTATGTGGATTGGACCTGTGGGAGTGTGCATTAGAGGGGATTGCCACAGTTTTCGTAGCCTCGGAGTGTGTGCACAAATTATTCAAGCAGAAATCAGATACTAGTCATGTGCAAGATGTGTTTGGGAGAACGTAAAGCAGGAAAAAAAAAAATCAAAGGATTGCAGGTGAGCTATTGAAAAGGTAAACCTGCAGGCTATGCCAACTGCTAGAAATTCATGTTGGACTCTCAGAAATTAATGGAAGGTCATTTTATTTCAGTGAGACCATAAGCTTTTTCAGACTAAAAAACACCCCAAACAACAATAAAAAAAAACCCCAAGTGTTTTTCAACATGTTGATCTTCTGAAACTATGGTGAAAATGTAATTTCATTTTACCATGAAGTCTGGCTTCTGAGGGGACTGAAGAAAAACTGACAAAAATAGAAAAACAAATCATGCAATTATAGAAAAATGCATTTTCACAAGTCACTTGAAATTTTGTCAGTTGACATTGAAATGATCAGCTAGTGTTGTCGCTTTTCACTTCATTTTTCAAAGTGCAGTAATTAGAATTTTTTGTTTGAGTTCTTACCTGAACATTATGTAAAGTAATGTAGGGATATATTAAATAACCCCAAAGCTAAATGAAATAATTTTGCATTGAGAGATTTTTTTTTTTTTCATTGCTATCTTTTTTGGTATAAAAGTGAAATTGAGCAGCAGTCCTCACCTAAGACAGAAGACTTTGTGATAAGCTCGTGTCTTCCCTAGTAGAAAAGGTCAGTGTGGAATAGTTACTAATGATAATCCTGAAGACATTGGAAAAGGAAAATTGTATGTGCGGGGAGAAATCTAAGTTGACAGTAAAAATATTGACAGTTAACCCATTTCTATTCAGCCATACCCTAATAAAAAAAACAGATTGAAATGTCTTGCATGAGTTGCAGTTCATTAAGCAAATGTGACACTTTATTTTCTAGCTATTTCAATACTGAAAGAGGTGAAGTGGTGAAATAGCAATATAAATGAACACTCTTCTCAGTGTGCTGATAACTGAAGATAAAGTAAAAAAAGAAAATATTAAAAAGATGTTTCAAGACTTGGTTGCTGTGTCCTTCCCTTGCCCCCAAACGGAAAGCAGAATCCTTTTGCTGAATCTGAGTTTTGAATATAACTTTGTGGATAAAATACGTTGTCTCTGAAAATTAATTATAAAAAGAAATGCCACTAGCGCATTTAAAACTAATTATGAGATGGATCATAATGCTGCTTTGTTTATTATTTTAATTGAAAAAATAATCTGTAGCTTTGTTAACATTTGCTGATAGTCAACGTTTTCTTTTAGCTGTTTTTAATTAGCTTTTTATATATTTGAAATTAATTTATAGTTAGAGACTACAAAGCTGATTTTTGGGGGGATTTTTGGAGGAATGTTTTTCTCAACTGTAACTTCTATCTGCAAAATAAATATGTGAACCAGTCATTTTCTGGTAAGTCATTCTTTGGAGGTCTCTGGTCTTAAATGAGTCATTATATCAAGTATACCTTTAATTCAGGTCATTACATTGAATAACAGTGCTGTTTTAAAATAAGATCAAAGTAAAAGACCATTATAATGAATGTTTAGTCATCACTCAGATGAATTAATGGTACCATTTTAAATATATATCCTGATAACATGACTGACATGAAAAAAACAACCTGCGATCTGAACATTGCTAATTTAGATTTAGCAAATTAGCTAAGTAGCTTGCATTTGTAGTATTTCACACCTTAAAGTCTTAATATGCATTGCTAAATATATTTCCTCACTGTTTGCTAATTAATGTTCTGTGGAAGTACAGCTGCTAATTTTTTGTGGTTGACATGGCTCATTTTAAAGTGATAACAGTTGCAGCTGTAGTGTTGTTACAATTCAGTTCATAAATTATGGTCATACATTTTTACACCTACTATTTTGTAGGAGTACAAGCTTCTGAAAAATCTGTATTTGCTAACAAAATGCACCCAGTAATATTTTAACAAATATAGAAACACCCCACATGCACCACCACTCTCTCAGTGATATTAGTGACTCAGTGAGTCTTTCATATGTTAAGTTTTAAATATTGCAGGACCGGAACATCTTTTTTTGTAATATCATAGAGTCTTATAAGGAATAATTCTTGGTAATTAGTATAGACTGATATATTCTGATGGTAAAACAATTGGTCTGGAACAATATTGTGAGGCAGTGCGGGGAAAAGTATTTCCCTGAGGAAAATAAATAAATATTATCAGGATATATCTTGTGAAGATCAAGTAAAGAAAAAAGTATTCATAAATGCATGTGTTTTATAAGGTACACTTTTTTATAATATTTTGAAAGAAAATCAGCAGGATGTAAGCAATCCAGGAGGTTCCTGGAGTACATTGATGAGATCTTCCTCCTCCAGGTGCTGGAGGAGCCACCAAGGAGAGGTGCTCTGCTGTACTTCATACTCACCAACAAGGGAAGGGCTCACTGGGGATGTGAAGATCAAAGGCAGACTTGACTGCAGTGACCATGAGATGGAGTTCAGGATCCTGAGTAGAAAAAACAGGGCAAAAAGCAAGTTCACAGCCCTGGACTTCAGGAGAGCAGAGTTTGGCTTCTTCAGAGATCTGCTTGGAAGAGCCCCATGGGATAGGCCCTGGAGGGAATAGGGGCCCATGAAAGCTCGTTGAATATTAACAATTAAGGATCACCTCCAAGCTCAAGAGCGACCCATCCCAATGAATGGGAAACTGGGCAAAAATACCAGGAGGCCTACATGGGTGAACAAGTTGCTCCTGGCCAAACTCAAACACAGAAAAGAAGCATGCAGAGGGTGGAAACAAGGGAGGAATGCAGAGACATTGTGGCATTGTTTGATCATCCAGGGATGAAATGAGGAATGCTAAAGTCCAAGAGGAATTGAATCTGGTCATGAATGTCAAAGACAACAAGATAGGCAACAAAAGGCAGACTAAAGAAAATGTGGGCCCACTGCTGAATGAGACAGGGGAGATGGTTACACAGGACTGAGTACTGAGACTGAGAGACTGAGGTACTGAATGCTTCCTTTGCCTCAGTCTTTATTAGCAAGAGCAGCCTTCAGGAATCCCAGGTCCAAGTGACTGGGGGAAAGTCTGGAGCAAGTAAAGTGTACCCTTGCTGGAAAAGGATCCTGTCAGGGAATGCTTAAGCATATTGGGCATACATATGCCCAGGGGCACTGATGGAATGCATCCATGAGTGCTAAGGGAGCTGGCTGATGTTATTGAGGTGTCACTCTTGATAACCTTTGATCAATCATGGTAACTGGGAGAAGTGACTGAAGACTGGAGAAAAGCAAATGTCACTCCTGTCTTCAACAAGGGCAAGAAGTGTAAGACCCAGGGAATGCCAGGCCAGTCAGCCATATCTGGGAAGGTGATGGAGCTGGAAATATTTTCCAGGCATTTCTTTCTGAAAGGAAAGAAAATCATATCATGAGTAGTCACCTTGGCTTCATGAAGGGGAAGTAATGCTTGACTAGCTTGATAAATTTCTGTGATGAAATGAGTGGCCAGGTAGATGAAAAAGGGAAACATTGCACCCATTTTTAAACAGGGTGGAAAGGAGTACCCTGGGAACTACTGACCTGTCGGGTTCACCTCTATGTCTGGGAAGGTCATGGAACACATCCTCCTAGAAGCTATGCTAAGGCACATGAAGGACAGGGAAGTGATTCAAGACAGCCAGCATGGCTTCACCAAGGGCAAGTTCTGCCTGACCAACTTCATGGCCTTCTGTGATGGAGTGAGTACATCAGTGGACAAGGGAAGAGCTACTGATGTCCTGTATCTGGACTTCTGTAAGCGCTTTGACCCGATCCCCCACAACATCCTTCTCTCTCCATTGGAGAGATATCGATTTGATGGGTGGACTGTTGGGTGGATGAGAAATTGGCTGGATGGTCACATCCAGAGGGTAGTGGTCAATGGCTCAATGTCCAGATGGAGATCGGCAACAGGTGGTGTCCTTCAGGGGTCCATACTGGGACCAGTACTCTTTAATATCTTCATCAATGACATAAACAGTGGGATTGAGTGCACCCTCAGCAAGTTTGCAGATGACAGAAACCTGAGTGGTGCAGTTGACATGGCATCCTGAGGGCCCTGGACAAGCTTGAGGAATCGGCCCCTGTGAACCTCATGAGGTTCAATGAGGCCAAGTGCAGGGTCCTGCATCTGGGTCAGGGCAACCCCCGGTATCAAGATAGGCTGGGGGATGGAGGGATTAAGGGTAGCCCTGCTGAGAAGGACTTGGAGCTACTGTTGGACAAAAATCTAGACATGAACCGGCAATGTGCTCTTGCAGTCCAGAAGGCCAACTGTATCCTGGTCTGCATCAAATGAAGCATGGCCAACAGGTCAAGGGAGGTGATTCTGCCCCTCTACTCTACTCTACTCAAGTGAGACCCCACCTGGAGTACTGCATCCAGCTCTTGAGCTGTGAGCACAGGAAAAACATGGAGCAGGTCCAGAGAAGGGCCACAAAAGTGGTCTGTGAGATGGAACAGCTCTCCTGTGAAGAAAAACTGAGAGTTGGGGTTTTTCAGCCAGAGCAGAGAAGGCTCTGTGGACACCTTCTTGCAGGCTTCCAGTACTTCAGGGGGGCTTATAAGAAAGATGGGGACAGACATTTTATCAGGACCTGTTGCGATACAACAGGGGGTAATGGTTTTAAACTAAAAGAGGGTAGATATAGGGAAGAAATTTTTTATAATAAGGGTGGTGAACCACGGGCACAGGTTTCTCAGAGAGGTGGTAGATGCCCCATTCCTGGAAACATTCCAGGTCAGGTTGGACAGGTCTCTGAGCAACCTGATCTAGTTGAAGATCTTACTACTTACTTCAGGGGGTTGGACTAGATGACCTTCCAACCCAAACTATTCCATGATTCTGTGAGGGAAGAACAATGGATATTGTCTACCTAGACTTCAGTAAAACCTTTGACACTGTCTCTCGTAAGATCCTCATAAAGAAGCTCTTGATTTATGGGCTGGCTGAGCAGACAGTGAGGTTGATTGAAAACTGGCTGAATGGCTGGGCCCAGAGGGTGGTGATCAATGACATAAAGTGTAGTTGGAGGCCAGTAACTTAGCCGTGTATCCCAGGGTTTACTACTGGATCCACTCTTGTTCAACATCTTCATTAATGATCTGGATGATGGGGCACAGTCTACCCTCAGCAAGTTTGCTGATGACACCAAACTGGGAGAAGTGGCTGATACACCAGAGGTTTGTGCTGGCATCCAGAGGGACCTCAGCAGGCTGGAGAAATGGTGCTGCCATCCAGAGGGACCTCAGCAGGCTGGAGAAATGGGCTGACAGGAACTGTGTAAAGTCCTGCTCATGAGGAGGAATAAGCCATGCACGAATATATGCTGGGGGCTGACCAGCTGGAAAGCAGCTTGGTAGAAAAGGACCTGGGGGTCCTGATGGATACTAAGTTGAATATGAGACAGCATTGTGCCCTTACTGCATTAGACAAAATGTTGCCGGCAGGTGGACAGAGGTGGTCCTTCCCTTCCACTTAGCACTGGTTATACCACACCTGACGTACTGTGTCCAGTTCTGGGCTCCTCAGGAGAAGAAAGACAAGGACATACTGGAGAGAGTCCATTGAAGGGCCACAAAGATCATGAAGGGACTGGAACATCTCTTGCATGGGGAAAGGCTGAGAGAGCTGGGCCTGTTTAGTCTGGAGAAGAGAAGGCTCAGGGGGATCTTATAAATGTATATAAATACCTGAAGGAAGGGTGCAAAGAGGACAGAGCCAGGCTCTTTTCAGTGGTGCCCAGCAACAGGACCAGAGGCAATGGGCACAAACAGAAATACAGAAGGTTGTGTCTAAACTTCAGGATACACTTTTTTTACTGTGAGAGTGACCAAGCACTGGCACACATGGCACAGGTTGCCCAGGGAGGTTGTGGAGTCTTCATCTATGGAGATACTCAAAAGCTGTCTCAACATGTTCCTGGGCAACTAGGTTTAGGTGACCCAGCTTGAACAGAGGAGTTGGGCAAGATGACCTCCAGAGGTCCCTTTCAACCTCAACCATTCTTTGATTCTGTGACTTATGAAGTCTGTCAAGCTGGGTTTCAAAAATGTTGAGGCAGCGAAGAGATTGCTTTCTAAAAGCTGTTAATTTGCTGATGGTACTTGAGTCAACTGAATGTTCAGATGGAGAGAAATGCTGTTGCTCAAATTTGGACTAGCAGTTTTCATAAAGTCTCTGCTACCTCTCTGTGTCTGCTTTTCTTAGCCACGACCTTGAAGCATTATTCATAATTACCCAGTATTTTTACAAATTCCAGTGTATAATTTCTGTGATAAGAAACTGGGTTTGGTACTAACATTAAAGTGTGCTGTTTCTGTACCTCACAGTACCACATTTGGAGGCCACCTAACCTGTCGTGATATGGCTTTTTTGTCAGTCTGGGATCTAGTTCAGCAATCTTCATTTTTTGTATTTGTATGTTGTATACTCACAGATAAAATTTTGTGTGAGAAGAAAATGTCATGAATCACATGTTCTGTTGGGTTTACATTATCTGGTGAAATCTGAGATTGGATACTGATAGTATCTGGTCAGCTCTTTTAATTTATGGGCTTTTTTTAGTATTCTACCATGGCTGCTTAAAATATAGCAAATGCTGACTAGGTTAAAACAATCCTGTGTGTGTAATCTTTTGTAGGGACTTCCTAGTCTTATATTTGCTGTAGAAGCATTATCTTCTATAAGGTGAACTGTATGTCATCTTAGTATTTTATTTCTGAACATCTAAAGTTAAGAGAAAGCCCAATCATGAAACATGTTTATTATGAAAGAACTGATAGGCATCAGATGCATGTTTTCCTGTTTGATTGTAGACTCTATTCTTATTTGTGATGTGAAGCACTAAATGCTAACATTTATTTATTACTGTTCTTTTTTTTTAAAGTATAATTAAAGAAAAATATTTATTGAAAGGAAAAATATGGATGTAATACTGCTTTAAAAGTCAAAGGCCTTGATACTAAAATTTGTATTAAAATAACCTTGGAATCAAATCTGCCAGAAGAAACTTCTCTATGTACTTGGGGGAAAAAGTTGGCAACGAGTTAAAAAGAATTTGTCAAATAAAGTTATAGAAGTAGGAAGTTCTTGCAATTCAAAATTCCTATCTTAAAAGCTCTATCATAAACCTAGTTTGCTCATCTATGTAACATAGGATAAAGTAATTTGAGATTATTGATTGGAATTTGGTCAATGTCCATAGAATTTTAGAAAACAAGTGTCCTGTTTTTTAGATCCTGTCAGAAGTTGATAAGCTTGTTCATAAACATGAACCACTTAGAGGTTCGTGATCACTCAACTGTGTTTTCTTTTAGTATCATGCCTATTTATGTTAGGAGTTTCCCCATTTTGCCAGTTCTTAATATTTTTCAGTGATTGATAGTTGAATCTTTGAAAAGTTCCATTTCAGTCAAGATAATCAAACAATCCCCATCTTCTTTTACTCATTAAAGTATTCATGTTGCTCTGTATATCACCTGAACAAGATTTGCCCAATTTCTAAACTTTCTGAATTTTCCTTTTTATTTTCTGGGTGATTTTCAACAGTAAAGTTACAGTTACCTTTATTTTAATAGTTCTAAGTTCTTTTTCTTGTGAAATAAATGAGTCTGTAAGGTAAGCTTTGTGCGTGTCCAAGAAACCTCAAGCTTTGTTAGATAGTGATTCATTAGATTTGTTACGAATAGGCAATAAGTAATTGCCCTTAAATCATAGTTCCATGATTTTTGATGAAGATTAATCTGAAGAACTGAATCTATGAAGATTCAGTTCTATTGGGGTTTCATTGCACTTAAATAGGGAGTTGTTTTTCTTGAATACTATGAGAAATCTGCATTTCTGTTTTTATTTAAAAGAGCTGCTGAGTATTATATTGGGGGAAGACTGAGATGCTTTCTTTAGAATGACCACTTTATGTCTGATTTTAAGTTTAAACTTTCTTGAATTCTTGTGTTAAGGTCACATGAGGTGACTGCTGAGTATGTTGTCATTGTGGAGACTGGAGGGTACTACAGTTGTTTGGCAACTGCAGATTGAATACACCTCAGTTATATCTGTTTGATAGTCTATTACTTAGGGGTTTATGCAAAAAGGTAAGCCATTGCAAAAACATACAAGAAATGACACCATAATAGAGACTTCCCACACACCTATTTACATGAAACAATGCAATTTGGAAGTTAACTTTTCCAAGACTGGTGGAAGTTTAATCTGTTTTGCCAGTGCAAGGATCAAGATATCAAAATGTACAACTTGAAAGTATGCCTTACCGAGAAAGCATTTCATAGGGAAGTGAGAACTATCAGCTCAAGCTTAGGTATGAGGGGGGATTTTAGGCATTTACTGTGCTATGGTGAAGGTTAGAAATACTTTATCACAGATAGTATATAAGAAGTTGATTCTGGATAGCTGCTTAATTGTTTTAATGTAGAAAATGTATACAAGTAATGTACATTAGCTTGAAATTATTAGTTGATACTTCCATATGGTTGTCCATACTGAATCCTACTAATGGCTGTACAACTCATGTAGATGCAGCTAACTGTGTCCGCCTCAAATATATAAAGTAGGTAAAGCTTAAGATAGTTTTAAGTTCTACATTACATTTACTCTGCTGTATATTAAAAAAAGAAATTTTAATCTGGATTTTTCTTTGTATGTGCTTAATATTTCTTTTTTTTTCTGCTCTGCTAGATGCTTGTGACTACTCCAGAGAAATGGGATGTAGTGACAAGAAAAAGTGTTGGTGATGTAGCACTCTCTCAGCTGGTAAAACTCTTGATCCTCGATGAAGTTCATCTGTTGCATGAAGACAGAGGACCAGTACTTGAAAGTATAGTAGCACGTACTTTACGTCAGGTAAGAGTGAAAAAGTCTTCAAAAGAATTTTATTTTGTTCAAGAATAGATAGATTTCAGTATAAAAGGAAAGGCTTAGACAATGAAATTAAAATGCTTAGGCAGCTTACAATTTATTTTATAGCTATTCTGTACTAAGTATGAAGAACAATTTTTTGTGTGTTCTGCCTTCTCTTCTGTATCAGATGAACTATCAGACTCCTAGAATGCATAATTTATGACAGAGCTATTTCTTTATTTATGATTTATTTACTTAATTTACTTACTCTACAAGTAACAGCAAAGTGGAACATTTTTAAACAAATAATAATGTTAATGTTTTAACATAACTAAAATTGAAAGCATTTTCTTACCAGGAATGCTGATTTTTAATTAGCAGTTTTCCTAGGAGAATGTTTTTTTTAATTAAGAGTGGTGTCTTGAATCTAGGTAAAACTTCTAGCACTACTAGAAAAATACTATGTAATTTTTATTTTAGCATAATTGGTCCCTTTTTTTTACTCCATGCTTTAGTGGTGCTTTCTAAATACGAAGATTTGAAATGGCAAAGGAGAAAAGGGTGAATGTGGCGGGGGGGTTCTTAAATGTTGTGCAAAAGTAGGATTCAGAGTTAGGCAATAAATAAGATTGGTCTCAGTGGTGAGATATGCATTTACAAGAAAAATAAAATGTGGAATTTAGGGATGAATAAAAAGGATGGAGTTAGGATAAATAAATAATGGTAGGGAGAGGATAGAATGCCTTTTTTTTTTTTTGGTCATGCAGAGCAAATGTCAATACAAATAATCTGTAACAAATTAAAAATAAACACAATTGGTATTGTTATGGCTCTATTTGTAACACATCAAATGTTTAAAGCCTTTTAGCTTTCAAGATGCTTTTTTCTTGGTAAGGCTACACTAACTTTGTTAAGGCTCTCTGAATCATCTGATTCAAGTTTCTCTAAGAACAAAATAAAATGGATGTCTGCTGTAATCCAGTACAGAAAGTGTAAAGTTCCTGTATGAAGAGCAATATAAGTAATAATTCCTTAGAAGACGCTAAACTTGGAAAGATTTTATTTGTTTTTGTGGAGGGTAGGGCTTTGTAAAGTTTAGAGTACCTCAAGGGCACCAAAGCTTAACCTGTTTGATATTGTATTTTCTTTCTTAAATGGATTTGATTACCTTGTTTTCCATAGTTGTCTTTAAAGTAAAGCATCTTAGCTTTTAGCAGTGACCATGATGGTCATTGTCTTCATGTCACATTGCAAGACCCATTCATTTTTTAATGTGAAGTTTTGTGAGACTTGTAAGGTAGGCTTCAACTGTCTGAAATAGATGTCTAGAGCCATTTTGTCTACCCTACATTACTCAGTTTGGCATCCTGTTTCTGCTTCATTTGGATACAAATCTCCCATAGATCCTTTCCTTCTGTGTCTGTTAAGCCTGTGCAGGTAACTTAAGGAATATAAAATCTGAGGCAATTTTGTCTTGGGTACTGAATTCTACCCTTAGTGTGTCTATCATAATATAGCAGTATCTTGCTTCAACACTCATTTAAAAAAATAGCTCTCTAGGGTGCTTTAATCTTCTAGGATTTCAAGGTTTGTTTTACCTACCAAATTGGAGTTTAATTCATCTGGAATTGAAGCTACTCATTTGTAACCCTTGCCTAAGTGATACCGTTGGGAAGAAAAACAAATCACGAATCTTGAAATTAACTGTGTCGCCACCTTTCTGAAGACCTTATTTATTCTAAGTTGATAATAAAGGCAGTATTGGAGACCACTGTGAATCTTTACAAGAAGGTAGTTGAAGAGAGGGAAAATTTACAGTATAAAAATAGCCTAAAAAAAACCCCACAGTTAAACAGAAAACAAAACTACTTGTAGAAATATTTAGAATTACGCAGTAGAAAACAATTCCAGACAAACATTTTGAATTACAAGACTCCAGCTTCAGCCCATCCCTGGAGAATGTCCTTCTGAGTTCGAGGATTCTGTAGGAAACATTAAACTCCTCTCCAGCCCTTCTGAAAGTAGTTCTGGAACATATTTTTCATTGATAGCTGTAGAAACTTCCTTTTCATTCAATATTCATGCACACAGGAGGTGAGAATAATTGTTCAGTTTTTAAAAAACAAACAAACAAAAAAAAAACCACGAAACATTTACAACATCAATCTAAAATATCCTTATGTCAATTACACCAGTTCAGTAATTGCTGAAATCAATTACCTGATTTGTATACTGGCTTCAGACATCAAAAATATTGACTGTATTTTCCTAATTTGTAATGGAGGGCTTCAGAAAGTGCTAAGACAAGAAATTAAAAGAAAATCCATTGCAGATTAATAGTCACTAGATCAGACTGTGGGCTGTTACCGGGGGCAATGCTGGCAAATATCATTGACATTTTCCCAGTTTCTGTACTGTCCCTTTTGGCCACTGTGGGAGACAGTGTACTGAAGTAGTTGGATTTTTGGTCTGACCTGGAACAGTCATTTCTTCACTTCTAGGACAGAACGGTGATAAATTCCTTTGAATACTACTTTAGCCTTTTCAATAAATCACTAATAGCTACTCCGGTAATGGTGTGTACCTATAGTTTCATCTGGATCATACTTCCCTAGCTTGTATATAAGACAATCTTATGAGACAATGTCATGATTCTTGTGCAGGTCAGGATGTATAATGTAGTGCTTTTTACAGTTTGCAGGGCTTGTTATGCTGTCTTGTAGAAAAAGCATCTCTCTTGTTCTGTTGAAGTGTATGAGGGTTGTTTTGCTTAGTTAGTGGATAATAGAAAAACAGACAATTGATTTTTTATTTTTATTTGTGGGTCTTTTTAAGAATTAGTATTCAACTAGCTACTTGGGCCTACAACTGTGTCAGTAAAGAATGTTTTGAGATCCATATTCATATGCTGTGCAAATACAGCTATACAAATATATTCTCAAAACAGGAATGTCCTGATGAATTAGCAGATCTGCCCTAATTTGTACCTTAAAATACTTGAATTATGGTTGTACATTCCCCCAGATGAACACTGAGTCACACCACTTACTGTAAGACCTTAACATGTTCATTTTAACTTACGGCATTTTTTAGAATTGGATTTTTTTAAAACGTGGAAGGAGCATATACATCCTGACAGTTTTACTCATAGCAGAATGAACAGCATATTCGTGCATGTTTGCACTTTTCAAATTTTAAAGAATGTTTTTGCAAGTGATTTAAATTGACTTTGCTAAACATTTTGGTGGGAAAATTGCTTTGAGCTCTGTTATATACTGCAGGTATAACATCAAACAACTTCTTTGAATCCAATTTATAGCTTTGATGTTTAAAGTTTTAGTCTAGAGCATAATGCAGATGTAAAACTGAAATACTTAAACTTTTTAATCAAACTTTCCACATTTACGTAATATCTACTAAGCCTGTTAGCTTGAAAGAAAAAAATTGACCGCTTTTACAGGACACTGAATTATTTTTTCGTAATTATTCAGAGATTTCGATGACTTCTTGCTGCTTACGGGTATTTTTCCACAAAAAGCATACTGAATATTATAGAGTGACATGTGAGTTTTTGATACATTCTCTCAACTATGTGAATGATAAATTAAAGAAAAGAAAATCCATAGTAAAAGAATTCTCAGATTGTGGGGAGCCAAAGCTCCCATCTTGGACACATAAATATTGTTATCATCACAGTCTCGTTCTTCAAATTTAAGTTTCAATTGCTTTATGTTTTTGCATTAGATCAACAAAGTTGCTAGATAAATAATAGGTAGGACAACACAGCAGGACAAGCAATCCAGGAGATTCCCAGAGTGCATTGATGAGAACTTCCTCCTCCAGGTGCTAGAGAAGCCACCGAGGAGAGGTGCTCTGCTCACTCACCAACAAGGGAGAGGCTTATTGGGGGTGTGAAGACCAAAGGCAGACTTAGCTGCAATGACCATGGGGTGGTGGAGTTCTTCTCCTTCCCCTGAAAATTCCCATGTTTCCTTTCTTTCCTCATGACATCTTATTTAAGAAACTTTCCTTCTCAGCTGTCATGTAGTTTTCCTTGCTCTGGATGAATTTGCAATATCTCGAGTTCCTTATTATCTCCTTTAGCTCTTTTTTTCTGTCCATTTGGTTCCCGTTTTGACCTCCTTACTAGAAATCAGAAGCAAACAAGTTCAGAGACTTCTCACCCAAAGCCAAATGCCTAATTGTTGTCAAATTAGAAATTTTTATGTGCTTGGAATACCATTCTAGATTAAGAAAATTTGAGCAGTTTAAACAAACAACCAAACAAAAAAAAGCAATGCTGATAGCTAGTGACCTAAAAACAGCTGATTAGATCTACATATCTTGTGTCTAATGGTAGCCCACTGTAGTTCCTATATGTATCTTTTAGGACTAGAATGGCATTGGCATTTCCTTTGGTTCTTCATTTCTCATCTTGAGTGACTGTTGTTAGTCTGTTGTCTCTTTGGTGTCCCTTATATAGGCTAATCAAGTTTCTCAGCATCTTCTATTACCGGACAAACCAAACAAGCTTACTGAAACCTTCTACAATAATTTTTTGGGCTTCCAACTATAATGTTGCGGGGCTTTTTTCACTGAACTTCCTTGTATTTGCGATTGTATTTTTAAAACATGTCAACATGGGTATAGAACTTCTGTGTTAGTTTTGGTCGTGGCATATACAGATAGAGCGTTTTCCTCCTATTACTCAATTCTGTCCTTTTTATATCTCTCAGATTTGCATGTACTTAATTTGCTAATTTATCATCTTCAGAGCGTGCGTGTGGATGCTTGTTCATTAAGTCCTCAGACAAACCTCTTTATAGCTGCTGCAGGATTCACTTGTTGCTATAAGAATCTTTCCTGAAAATAGTGTCTCATTTTGCAGCTGTGGCCTGTTTTAGAATGAGCTAAATTAAAAGAAATTTAATTTGAATGGGACCATCAACCTAGATTTATCTGTATGGCTGACGCACACATCAGTTATCTTAATTCACAGAATCACAGAATCACTAAGGT
>NW_010559674.1:0-442 GCF_000687285.1 Phaethon lepturus
ATGGGACCCATCCAAGAGTACTGAGAGAGCTGGCAGAGGAGCTTGCCAAGCCACTCTCCATCATTTATCAGCAGTCTTGGTTAACAGGGGAGGTGTCAGACGACTGGAGGCTTGCCAATGTGACGCTCATCTACAGGAAAGGCCAGAATGAGGATCCGAGGAATTACAGGCCTATCAGCCTGACCTCGGTACCTGGGAAGATGATGGAGAGGTTCACCTTGAGGGAGCTCACAAGGCATACGCAGGACAACCAGGGGATCAGGCCCAACCAGCATGGGTTCATGAAAGGCAGGTCCTGCTTTAACAACCTGTTCTCTTTCTATGTCCAGGTGATCTGCCTAGTGGATGAGGAAAAGGCTGTGGATTTTGTCTACCTGAACTTTAGCAAAGCCTTTGACAGCGTCTCTTCCAGCATTCTCCTGGCGAAACTGGCAGCTCGTGA
>NW_010559674.1:839-22779 GCF_000687285.1 Phaethon lepturus
GTGCCCCTGTACTCGGCACTGGTGAGGCCGCACCTTGAATGCTGTGTTCAGTTTTGAGCCCCTCACTACAAGAAACACATTGAGTTGCTGGAATGTGTCCAGAGAAGGGCAACGAAGCTGGTGGGGGTTCTGGAGCACAAGTCTTATGAGGAGCGGCTGAGGGAACTGGGGTTGTTCAGTCTGGAGGAGGCTGAGGGGAGACCTTATCGCTCTCTACAGCTACATGAAAGGAGGTTGTGATGAGGTGGGTGTTGGTCTCTTCTCCCAAGTAACTAGTGATAGAATGAGAGGAAATGGCCTCAAGTTGCTCCAGGGGAGGTTTAGATAGGATGTTAGGAAAATATTCTTTACTGAAAGAACAGACTGCCCAGGGAGTCACTATCACCGGAGGTGTTCAAAAACCGTGTAGACATGGCATTTCAGGGCCTGGTTTAGTGGGCACGGTGGTGTCAGGTTGATGGTTGGACTTGATGATCTTAAGGGTCTTTTCCAACCTTAATGATTCTGTGATTCTGTGTGATTAAATGCTCAGGCAGGCTTGGAAACATGGCACATCCTATTTGGATGCGCTGTCACTGCGGGCTCCCCTGCCCATGCTGCTGCTGGGATGGGCCAGGGAGATGGTAGCCCCTGCACAGCGTGTGCAGGTCCCTGGCTGTGGGCACTTGCTTCTTCTCTGAACAGCTTGGTGAGCAGCTCCCTTCACACAGCAGCTCGCCACGTCCCTGCACCACTCCCTGAACCCCTCTACCCCTTTTTCATAGCTCCTTCTGTTTACCTGCTTTACTCCCAGCATTGAAGGTTGGTCCCCCTGGGGCAGAGGATGAACTCTGCAAGTGGAAGCAGCAGATTAAATTGCCTGTGCCAAGAAGCAAACAGGGAATAACAGCTGCTTCAGCCCCAAAGAAAGTAGCTGTCAAGCAGTAACAGTCCCTTCTTGGAGAGGTCAAGGCTGTAGAGGTCTCCAGTGCAACTTTAGGTGTGACAGAGCAGAGCCCAGCACACAGGAAGATTTGAAAGCCTACATCATGATGTTAGAAACTCAGCCATATGAATCCCAGCAGGGGTGGGGGAGCCAGGGCAGAGCAGCAGAGCACTGAATTGCAGGCTTGCACCCATATGCATCACTTCTTCCTCTGGCTCAGCTGGGCAGACAGAGCACAAGCCATTGTGGAAGTTCATACACTGCTGCTTTAAATAGCAGCTCGTCCCCAAAGTCCATAAACTCAACAGAAAGCTGCCTGAGGAAAAACATTCGACAGCCTGCATATCCTGAATTAATTCATTCTGATCGCTGCTGCCAAATTATCTCAAGTGGACTAATGGAAGCAGATAGCAGACAAACAAACGTAAGGGCTCGTTTTTGGTTTGTTATTCGCTTCACCAGAAGATATATCAGCACAGGCTCCATGCAGGGAGCTCCAGCTGTTTAGACCCTGAAGCAGACTTTGTAAGACAAGAGACCAGGGGCTGGGGCCTCTATTCAGCAATGTGTGTGGGCATGTTCCTGCTTCCAATGACATGGTGAAAACGCACTGAAATCAGCCTGTGGAGAGACCTTGCTGACCCAAGGCTGAATTTTACACCCTGCTCCAGCAGACACTGCAGTTGCTCACCTTCATATAGCTTCAGAGCGGCTGCCTCAGCATAATCACCGAAACTTGACCTCAGCCATCCACATCTGCAGAGGCTGGCCTTCTCACCAAGGATCTCAGAAGTTCCCATGACCTGCCTGGCATGTTCAAACTGAACTGCACAGCATTACATGAGGCCCCCGGGACAGACTGTCATTGAGACAGAAGCAACAGTGACCTCCAGGCAGTGCTAGTGCCCAGCACGATAGATACGGGCTTTCTGTCTTCCCTCACAACCCACCTGTGCCAAAACTTCACACTCTGGAAAAAAAAATCTCCCAAACCAGCACGTATGCACCTGGGAAAACAGTGGTGGCTTTCTGTACAACGGAAGCCTGACGCAGAAATTAAGAGCTCCCCATCTGCCATTTCAGTTGGGAATTTGGCACCCATGGGGTCATCCAGGCAAGGTCTCCAGGGAGCTGCATGCTCACCTGCCAGCACCTCACGGACTGACTTCTTGCTTTCGCTGGCTGCACTCCAGAGAGCAGCATGCCCAGCAGAACCTTCCTCTCTAGACTGGACACCGGAGGTCTGTACACACCTTCAGATAACTGTTCTTAACGGGCCACAAGCCCGTTGTAACTCTGTGTTGCTTTTCTTTCAGGATTTCCCTCTGGACCAGACATGACCCTGCTCACTCCACACAGTTAGGGCAAAATTTTTGCCTTTTTTTTCCCAAATTCTCTTTGAGGTCAATGAAAACACTTGGTCTTGAGGTCAGGAAAGTCTTCAGCAGTTGGAAAGAACCATTGAAATGTCTCCTCTCACACACCAGAGGAGCACACACATGAGAGAAATCACTCCTATCTAGGCACTTACATGAACATGGACATTCACAAGCCTGAATGGGACTGCTGAGCTCTGTACCAAAAGACACCAGTCTCAAAGGTCACCAGTCAAAAGCTCCCCACGGAGCTGACGGGATCGCAGCGCCCTTCCCTCCGGCACATCAAATGCAAGGGAAGTGTTTCCAGAGCTTTGTCCAGCCCGTCTGCAGTGCAGCTGGCCTGCTTCTACCACAAGCCCTTGCAGAAAGGCCACACGTCAGGAGACATCACAGAGGTTTCTGGAAAGTTGCACAGGTTTAGGGTTTCTGGAAAGTTGCACATGTTTTCCTTTGGCTTCCCCCCCACCCCACCTTTTATCACTGGTATTTCCGTCAGGTGCATGTCCTTTGTGTACCCATGGATACAAGGAGAACTTGCCTGATTTTTACCTTAGCTAATTTGTTCTCTCCCCCTGCAAGCCTTGCTTCATTTCTCTCAGCCACATTACAAGGAGTCATGCCCTTTCCAGACCTGCCCAGCAAAAGAATGTCCCTGTGCACACGGGGGTCTCCCCTGGACCCCTGCAGGTCACACTGCGAGCTGCGCTGAGGGCAGCTCTCCGTGATTTCCCACGAAGCTCTTCAGCTTGCGTAAGGTGTAAATATTCATAGCAAGCAGAAGACAGCTCACTAACTGGTGGAGAGGACCTAAGCTTCAATGGACACTCAGCTGTTTCATACAAAGGAGAACAGAGTCAACACAAGAGGGTAAGAATACATACCAGTGATACTGGGGTAAGTGCTCCTGTCTGCCTGGGAGCTGAAGGGACTCAGACAACTGTCCCCTCACCTTCCCCATGTTGAGGGCTCTAACCAGAGCACTCTGGAAAAAGAGCTGCCACTGTCACTTTTCAGCCCCATTTTGTGACTTATTTCCAAGTTCTCCACTTGCCTTCCAACCATAAAATCAGTGTGTTGAATTCAGCCTGAACTGGGGAAGCTGAGCACATCTAGAAGCTCATTTTTCTGCAAATACATTACTCAGACACCACAGAAGAAAGAATAGGCTAACTCTTCCCTTTCTGGCCTTCTCATGCCTCCTCCTGCAGGACCAGAGCCTGGACCAGCTACAGTTGCCAGCCCTCATCAGTTACCAGACTCAAATACTCCATTTTTCATAAGTGTAATTTTTCACAGGACAGACAGCAGTGATGAAGAAGTGTACAGAAGAGGCTAAGTTTGATCTTTGTCATTTAATTTACTGGAACAGGAATCCAGACACTCCCCCCACACCCCATGTGTGTACATACCAACAAGGCAGTAATTGCCCTGTGGACAAAGGGGTACAAGACTGCTATTTATAATATCTTTTCCCCCTCTTGAAACCTAGCTGGGTTTCTTTCAACATAGCTATGTGAAATGCAGGAGGTGGACAAACATACACAGGAAGGCATGGACAAAGTTCTGAGATGCACCCTTGAAGAGGCACATGATAGTGGTGTTCCCACAAGCTGGCTTGTGTGCATCTGAGTAGTGCAGGGACTCAGCAGCTGCAGTACATATAGCAAGAGATAGTAGAAGTTGCCTGGGAGGTAGAAGGGATGTCAAAGTTATAGGCAAAACAAGCGAATATACATGCTGTCTTCCACTTGCAGGGATCTTGCATGTTCCTGTAAGTGGGCATGTCCAGAAAAGAAGGGGTTTCCCAGATGTAATACCTCTTTGCAGACTGCTGTTGTTTTTCTTTCACCAGCAAAACCCTCTCTCATTAAAGCAAATAAATTCCCAGCTACTGTCAAGAATTTTGGCTTGGTCCTTCTTAAAACAAGCTTCCCTCCTTCATTCACAAGCTGTGGGAGGGCCTTTTCTCAGACATTACCTTCAGGGAGCAAGCAATTCAGTGAAGTAAGAGACATCAAATGAGTGTTTTGTAAAACATTCATGCATGAAAAAAGAAATTATTCTGTAATATCAATGCTAGCAATGCTCAGAGTGTAATGTCTATGGATAGTTGTACATTTACAGCTTTTCCAACCCTTACCTGTTTTTCATAGAATCATGTAACAGTTTGGGTTGGAAGGGACCTTTCAACGCTCCTGCAATGAGCAGGGGCGTTTTCAATTGAATCAGGTTGCTCAGAGCCCCGTCCAACTGACCTGGAATGTTTCCAGGGATGGGGCATCTACCACCTCTCTGGGCAACCTGTGCCAGTGTTTCGCCACCCTCATTGTGAAAAATGTCTTCCGTATATCTAGGCTAAATCTGCCCTCTTTTAGTTTAAAACCACTACCCCTTGTCCCATCACTACAGGACCTGCAAAAAAGTCTGTTCCCATCCTTCTTAGAAGCCCCCTTTATAGTACTGAAAGGCTGCAATAAGGTGTCCTTGAAGCCTTCTCTTCTCCAGGCTGAACAACCCCGACTCTCTCAGCCTGTCTTCAGAGGAGAGGTTTTCCATCCCCCTGATCTTCTTCGTGGCCCTTCCCGGGACCTGCTCCAACAGATCCATGTCTTTCTTGTACTGTTTTTCTGCTGCCACTACATCAAGACAGTGCTCTGAACCCATATATAGCTGCGAGGATTACCATGACAGGATTCCATGAAGTGCTGGCTAGTCAGCAAACCAGGCTAAAGATTAATAGGCAACACAAAACACTAGGGATTATGAGATCTCAGCACCCTAAGCTTGTAATGTGGAATGCTGCTCATGAGAAATCATGCAATGTAGAACAGAATGAGTGTTCCTCAAAATGGAGTGGGAGGGTGCTCAGTAAAAGGAGGCAGTTTGAATTGGTAACTCTTAAAAATGCTACTGGTCTTCAAACTGGTCTCATTTTCCAGCACTGCTCATTCTGCCCAGCCTATCATTCCAACCTCCTCTTTATTTTCTTGGTATTTCAATTCAGGAATAGTGTGGAGTGAAGCTAGTCACAACAAGCCCTTTACAAACACCTTGAAAAGAGATTTCAACCTAATGTTTTTGTTAGTTAGTAAGTTGAAGGATCACTGCCCGACAGTGGATTCACACATTTCCTAGTCTTCCTTTCTTTTTCCTCTGTGCATTTGTCTTCCTCCTGTTTTCTGTGCTCCATCTGGCTACTTCCATCTGATTCCAAACACTCCATCCGCACTGCTCTTCTCCTGTCTGCACCTGTCCTTACCAGTCCTTCTCCTGCTCTCCTGCCAAGCCTCTCCCTCCAATGACCAGGACTGCTCTGCGATGAGATACTGTGTGCTTCTAGTGTTTTCAGTCTGCTAAATGTGGACCCCAGCCTTGAACACAAGAGTAGCTGGATGTCTGTGTCATCCCTTGAGAGGGTTTTCTCCACAGGCTTAAGCATTTGCAGGATTTGGATCTTTGATTCTCAGACCCTTGAGTCAGAGAATGCATCATTCTCTTTGCACGATCAACAGCACTTAAGGCAATTACACTCAGAAAATAATACTCAATATGCATATGCCTACATAAAAGCAGCATGACACTGACATTTCAAATGCAGAATTAAACTGATTTGGCCTTTATTTTCTAAGAGTACTTAAGACATTTTAAACAATACAGCATCAGGCAAGCAAAAGATTTCAATGATGGGAACTGGAAATGATTTGTAAGTTAGGGCTCTCTTGGCAGTATGAGCAAAAGTCCCCTGATTTCAGTGGGAATGGAGCAAGACCATTAAACAATAACATTAAAAAGCCTGTTCCAGGTAAACAGTATCTTTAGAGGGTTTTTTGGGGGGTGTCACATGCAAGAATGTAAGAAAATCTAACTGCTTGGATAAAAAGAATCATCATCCAACAGCAGGTGAAATACTTCCAGAGAAGTTACACTTGCTCTGTATTCAGCTAAGACATTTTCAAACCATCACATATAAAAATACGAACTAATTATAATCTTTGCATCAAAGAGGAAAACTGCCTAATCTCTGTGCTTTTGTTTCAGCTAATCTACGTTCACTGCACTCCTCATGCAAATGAGCACATTTGTTGCAAATGGAGTAAAATTACTTTGCTAATCATCTAGTATTTTATCGTCAAAATTTCAGGCTTTAAACAGCTTGTTTGTGCTATACCTGTCTGCTAGCCATGGTGTAGCACATGGTATACTTTTGGTATCATCACACTGGCTCTGCAAAATTCAGCCTAGGACGAGTGAGCAGGTTCTACACAGGAGTTTTGCAGTGGATGCAGAAGGAAAGACGGATCTTTCTTCAACTGCATGTCTCTGCTGATCTGCAAGCTAGGAGAGTGCTGTGTGTCCCTTCTGATATCAGACAGCCCCCAGGCATGCCCCCACAACACTTTGTGATGGGGACAAGGCTTTCACCCCCAACTCACAGTCAGGCTGTGAGTTCCTTCTGGCTCCCTTTCTATTGAGGTGAGAGTCCAGATGGTGTCACGTACACTGACAGACGCAGCAATGTGCAGAAGGGTGGACAGGGTGTCTCATTTCTACCGCCACTTGTACTCAGGAGCCAAAACGGGCAACAGCTGTCCAGACTCCACCACAAGGACGCTAAGGCAGAGCTGCAGGTGTTAACCATGGTCTGAGCTAAGAAGCCTACATTAAAAGCCCAGTAAAATTCTGCTACTGAGGCACATTTGCCAGGTGACTCCAGCGACTACTACTTTCTCTGGAGAGAGTAAGAAGAAACTTGTAGGAGCTTCTTCAGTATGCATTTAAAGAAAGTTGTTCCGGGCCCAGGGGAACTAGCAAAGCTTAGTTTCAACATCCATCCTTTGCCCAAAGCTTATCTGCAAGGACTGGTCAGACAGCTGATTTTATGTGCACTAAAAATCTGGGCACTAGCTAATTCCTGAGTGCCTCAGGAATGACCTCAGATGCTTGTCCATGACATATTGCTGATGCTTAGCGGAGAGATGGGGGAACTCAGGTTATCCTAAGACCTCTGCTTTGTTCCAGTTTGCTTGCAACAGGTCAGCAGTATGAATAAGATCACACACATTTTGTTTCCTTACGTCCCCCTTCTTCCCCACCAGTAAAATTCTTTCACTGAGTAGGATGTTGAGCATACTGAAAGTTAGCTACTGTTGAGCTCATGTGTACGTGAACTATTGCTCCCAGTCAGACAACTGCCTTGATTTTGTGGGGTTTTTTCCCTAGGGTTTTCATAAAATGGCTTCATTTTGGCTCACTCAGAGATGCTGCATGTATTAAAAGGGCAGATGGGATTTACAGCACTCTCCCATGGCCCTGCCCATCCTGAAGAAAGTACCCCACAACAGGAAAATTCCTCTCAGTTGCCTGCAGTAACTCTTTTGTTTTGCCCCTGTACCTCCCTCACCACAGCTCTACCTTCCCTGAAATGCTCTTCCCATCCCACCTGGGGATCATCTCAGCCCTCTACTGAAAGCCTTGGGAGAGAGCCCCAGTGCTCTCACAGGATTTCCCCAGACTCCCCTCTGTGCACCCAGACCTCAAGAGCACAGAGCTCATAACCACCCCCCGGGACCTGCTTCTAGGAAGCCAAATACGTGAGTCAGAGGAGAGTGGTTCTCCACCTATGAATCTTTAACATGCTTCATACATCAGGCCATGCTTTGTAAACCAAAGCTGTGTCCCACGCTGCTGTTCACCGAAGGATTTATGACATGCAGACATCTCGGTGCAAATGGCTACATGAAGTGCTGTGGTCTCCTTGACGGCACACACGTGTTTAACCGCCCATGGTGTATCTCCACAGGCTAGCCCAGTAAGTTTACGGGAAAGCAGGAGGGAAGCCTGGGATTTCTGCGGTGCAGGGTACTGCCTAGCAAGAATAAACAGGCAACCCTGGACACTTTCTGTCAACACCCACAGCAGAAAGGAGGTGTTCACATCTCCACGAACATGTCCCTGGCAGAGCTGTAGACAACAAAAACCCAGTCATAACTGCATCTTCAGCTGTGGCAGTCCTCTCTAATGGGCCTTTGTCTTTTCTCAGCAGCTGTCTCCGGTGTCCCAGCTGTGAAAGGGGAGGACCTTCCTCCATTGACAAGGCACTTCCAGCATGGCGTTTGTGCAGGAACTAGGCTTTCAGGGCCACTGCCAAAAGTGCTGAGCGGTGATGTGCAGGGGGAGTTCATGTGCAGCCAAAATGCAAGAGGCTGCTCACCCACTCCTAAGCTGTTGACTCCAGCCGAGAGCGCTGCACCAGTCATGTTAGTCTTTTTTTAAGCATTTCTTCAAAACAAAAAGCCACCTACAATACATGCAAATGTTGACCCAAAACTTCCCTTCTGTCCCCATACCTTGTGTTTCACATCAGTCAAGCAGCTCTGGGGGTCTACAGCCGACTGCAGGAAATACTACGTGCAGGGACTGAGGCACAGCTGGGGCCACTGGATTTGTTGGTCACTTCCCTTTTAAAGCCCACATTTAGGGAATAAGATGTTGACTTCCATGGCCCTAGGTATGATTCAGCAGCATGTTTTCTTTAATTTGATCTCGTGCCCAGCCATCCAAAGGATCTACAGACAAACTCTGCTCAGCAACTGCTGTACACAAATGGTGACAAACTAACTTGTGCCAAGCCCACAAGCCTTAACAACTGCAGACACTACACCACTCTCCAGCACCATCTCTGGGACCACAGACTCAGCTTTTTCAGGGCACCACCCCATGCAAACAGCTTTTGCCGAGCTGCAAAAGGACCAGGTAGGGCTATTTTGACCCACTGGAAAGTCCTACAGCCTCCAAAGACATCACTCTTCAAGCAGCTTTCATTTTTTGTATCAGGAAAAGTGCAGATCAAGTCTTCCTAATATCTCACCAGATATAACCAACTCTCAGGGTAACAGCTGCAGGTGCTTTTGAGTGTTTTGGGCCTTGTGTCTTCCTGCTGGTGACCAATACACCAACCATGCAGTACTGGGTGCGCATTTGCTGTGTGAGCTGTGCTGTGTCATGTTCTGCATCACCAGTGGTCTTTGCAGTAGACATCACCAAGTATAACACACTGCAGTGGTAAAATCAAGAGGCATAAAAAGGGCATAGGTGATGAAAGTTTTACCATGTATAGTCCATCTTGAGACTAAGTATTATGCTGAAGGCCATCTCTAGTGAATAGCACTCTCATTCTTAAGATTACAACAGTATCATGCAAGAAAGGTGTACTTTGGACTACGTTACCTTAAGCTAGTATCACACTGAAAATGTGTCCTCAACACCCTGCCAGTGGGGAGGACAATGGTGTTACACTGAGAGCGGGAGACAGTTGCTGAAGGAACAGGGCTACTTCTCACAGCAACCCAAGCTTTTTATTAAATGTTGGGAGATGAAGTCCTTTGGGATGAATCTATGATGTCCCCCATCAGGCAAAATGCAGGAATTAATTAATGTTCACAGGCCTAGTTCTCAGTCTGAAGACACAAAAACATCTTCAGAAATTAAGCCAGTCATCTGTGTGTACATCCTATTAAATGTACCTGCATGGGCCCACAGAGACCACAGCAAAGCCAGAACTTTCACTTCAGGCCTGACAGGCAAGCTGAACATTTTCGGGAATCATCTGAATCGTAGCAGAAGCAATGGCAAAATAGGACCCTTCATCATCAAACCTGGGAACCCTCAAGCTGCAGAGGCACTGAAGCTGGCATGGCTAAGGGCAGATGGCATTAAACCTTTCCGTCCAGCGACACTTCTTGTATCTAATGTATAAATACACAGTTACATAAACCCAAAATCAACAACAATTTTCAGCTGCAATGTTTAGCTCTTAAAAAAATGGTGACACAGATGTTTTATCTCCTGTTGGTTAATTTTTTAAATTTTTGTTATGAAATCAATGACAAAGCTCTTTGACTTTAGGAAATAGCCTGGGAAACAGGCAGTAAAAATTGGCAGACTCAACTTTCAACATAACAAAATCACAGAACCCTTGAAAAATGTTGTCTGGAAGAGACCTCTGGAGGTCACCCAATACAGCCTCCAACCCACAGCAGGGCCAACTAAATGCTCCAAGGTGGGGAGATGTCCAAGGATGGAGGTCTGGGCCCCACCCCATACAGTAAACACCTAGAGGAGAAAAGGCTCCTCTGACCTTCTGGCAATGTCCAGCTTGTGCCTGTCGCCTCTGGGGCTGTCCCTAGTCTACCTCCAACATCTCCATGCCCTCCCTCCTGGGAGCTGACTGCAGCCAAAAGAGCTCCCTGATGCTTTGTCTTCACCAGGCCGAAAGAAGGCACTAATCACTGTGGACTTAAATGATTAAAGACTATTCATTGTTAACACAAAGGTCTGGAGTGGGTCAGATGAACAAGGAACAAGAGGACAGAACAACTGTCCTCTTATTAAATTACACTTCTTGTGAGTGCAATCTCTAGTCTTAGTAGGTATGCGTGAACACCAGTGAACTTCAAGCTGGACTCACCAGTAAGGTAAGAGGTCTGGATACCAGCAGCTGCAGCATGGCTGTAAACCTCTGGAATTCCCATGTCTGGGTTCCAGCAGCGTGGAAGGCCAGTGGGATGTGGGCCAGGTGTTGGATAACATGTATGTGTGTGTGTGTTCCTTGAATACTGATCAGCTGGGGAACAGGATTAGGCTGTCAGTGCTGCTCGTGGTCCCCCTCGTTGCCCACTGGGGCTCCAGAGCTGTTCTCCAGCCCATGGGCCCTATCCTGCACCACCACCAGGCTCGTCCCAGCCAGGGGCAGGATTCGGTCTTTGCCTAGTCTGTACTCCAGGATCCCAGCAGTCCACTTCTCCAGCCTGCCAAAGTCCCTCCAAAGGGTGACACTCCTCCTCCAGCATATACACTGCTCCCCCAACTTGGTACCATCTCCACGCTTGCCCTGGTCTTGCCATCCCCTCATCCAACTTAAAAAAAGATCTTAAATTGCCTTGCCCTAGCATGGCCCCCCCAGGACACCACTGCTCACCAGCAACCATAGGACCTCAGACCACTGAAGTCAACCCTGAGAGCCCAGTGATCCAGTCCACCTTCAAGCCCACTGATCCATAGCTCAGCACTTGGGCACCATGCTGAAGGCCTTGCTAAAGCCAAGTTGTCGAACATCCAGTGCCCTGCTCTTCTCCAAAAAGGCAATTGGGCACCAATGGACCAGGCACAAGCTGTCCCGGTAAATCCTTCATGGTCATTTCACTTCCATCCAGTCCTTAGAAATAGTCTCCCTCTCCATCATCTGTCTGGAGACTGAGGAGAGGCTGATGGCCAGTCATTCCTCAGACCTTCCTTACACTTCTGGAAGACAGTGCAATGCTAACCTCACGAACATCCCCAATCACAGCCTTTCACAGTTAGAGTGGGCAGCTTACAGTGAGATCAGCCAGCTCCCTCTCCTGCCCCACTGATCAGTGGGACCATAGTTTCCTTCCCCTCCTGGTGCTGCTGAAGCACTCAGGGAAGCCTCGGTGTTTCAGAGGAAGCTCTTCGTAACAACTCGCATCTGTGGCCCCTCCTCCTGTGACTGTGCAGTTGTGGAGATTAATGCTGCTCAATTTGCGAATGCTTTATGTGAAGAATTCAAAAAATTGCCCTGACCTTTACAGACAGCATCACACAGGAGCAGTGGCTTAGCACACGCTCACTGCCTACTGCAAAGGTTGGACTGCACGGTGTGGATGTTCTGCTGGCTTACGTAGAGCCAAGGAAAACTTGCGTTTTTTTCTACAGAGCAGAAATACAGATATATAGTATCTGAAATATGAATGTTTATTTATTTAAACCTGAATTAATTTACATGAGTCTCTTCTTAGCTCAAGCTTCATCACACTCTGGATCTTTAGGACCATACTGGACGTATGTTACAACCTTTGAGTGGCAATAAGTCAAACTGGCCAACAGTGAAGTCTAGGAGAGGAAGCTATAGACCACTGTAACTGGCTGAACCTGCTCTGACCAGCAGCAAAGATCTTGAGTGGAAAATTTACTGTGTGTCAAAATTTTATCCAAATAGAGAAGGACACAACATCCCTGCTCAGAATGTATTTAAGGAGTCTGTGCCTGTGAACAGGGTACTCCTGAGGAAGCTGCAGCCCATGCTGACACCAGAGCAGGGACCACAGCGGACTTGGACAGAATAAATCAGCATGCTCAGAACGGCGGGAACCACCCCATGTACCATGCCTGCTTCCCATGTCGCTTGTCTCCTTGTCTGAGGGTTTGGGACACGCTGAATGTGACAAGGGGAGTTGGGATGAGGAGGGAAGGGAAGCAGCTAACTACTGAGATGAGAATTTGCGTTCAGGCATTTGGTTTCTCCTACATCCACACCAATTTCCAAAACTTTATGTTGATTTAAAATAAAATTATTTTTATGCAATTCCCCAGTTCAAGTCTATTTGCCTGCAGCAAAAACCAACTAATTTCTTCACTGCCTCAGTTTTGCATTACCACAGCCCAAAAGCTGATGAAGTTAGAATAGTACTTCATTTGCCTATGCCCAAAGAGAATGAGTGGAAAAGAATAAAAATGGCAATTTTGAAGTTGAAAGCACCATGTTTTCTTGAGGCATCACCCAAAGTCATGTGTTATACTTGAGACACAGATGCAGTCTAAGTTCCTCCTTCTTCCTTCCTTTCCTGGTTTGGATGATCTAAATAACAGAGCTTTTCCAAGCCATTTATTTTCTCCTGGATCCAATTTGGATATCTGTCAACTTCAGAAGAGAAAGGGGACACTATAATTATTTAACTAAGTAATCTGAAGAAATGCAATCTTAATACACACACAATAGTTTAGATTCTACCATGCAAAAATAACATACAAGAGATACATCAGAAGCAAAAAATTATCAGAAGGAAGGAATAAAAGATCTTGTGAATGTCACCCCACATTGTTTTAGGATTCTGTAACCCAGAAGCAACTTCCCTTTCCACTCCTTCCATCCCTTTACGTGTACCTTTTCTCTCTGAGTCAAATCTCTCATATTCTGTATGAACGTTAGGGAAGATTGCTTAGGAATTAACCAAGCAGAGAAGTTGTTGATAAACCCCCTATGGTTGCTAGGCAACAGGTAACCAGAAAAATACTGAGAATTATGAAAATGATGAATGTGTACAACATTCACAAATACAAACTGTTCTAAATATTCCATAATCTGCAGTGAAAAACGATTTATTAAAAGTATTTAATTTTCAAACTTCCAACAGGTCACAGTGAATGACATTAAGATCCAGTAGTCTCTTCTCCAGGTGAATGGCAATATGTGGCCAGAGTGCTGAAAATTTTTTTGGTTTACAGCTGAAAAAAAATTCATTATTAATGATCAAGATGGCCTATTATTAATGTATAAAAAGTAAAGGCCTACTTTTGGACATTTGCTCTATCTGAGATGAAAAGTGTATCAGTGATCCTAACAAACACGTTGTCAGCTACATAGGGCTTAAAAGCTTTTTATTTTCAGATTTATTACAAAAGTTAAAGTTCCCTGTATGTTTCTCTTCTGCTACACCTCTAATACATTTAGATTAAATCCTGTTGGCTGCAAACATTGACAAAAATATGAGGCAAAAAACTCCACATAAATATACTGATACTCAGGATAGTCATCAATGTATACCTTCTTGTCACACGCAAGGAAAACAACGTTGTTAGGAATTAATCATAGCACATTCAGGTGAGGTGGCTAGACAGGTCACTAGGGGGAAGGTGACGCAAACACACCTTTTATTCTGCTGGTAACTTGGGCCGTTAAACTATTTCCTGCTCATGGCTCATAACTCTCTACCCCAGTGTGGAAGACATGATCAAAGTTCAGTGCAGCTGCCACCAACCCGATGTAACATTTATACATTAATAAAAAGAAACACAACATTTTAGCAGTGAATAGACTCCATAGAAGATTCATTACTTTGTTAGCTCATTAGTGTTTCTTATCTAGTGCTTGAAGTGCAGATCGAAATTCATTACAGATAATGATTGCACTCATCTTACAAAGAAAATACTGCCTTTAAATAGAAATGCTGCCTATGAAAAACAAACAAAAATATCTCTTACCTGGGATATTTGTACAATAATTCAATAATTTAATAATAATTTCAATGCACACACTAGAAACAAAACAAAGAAACAACAAACCCCAAGGCTAAAGAATACAAGATCTTGTGAACAGCACCAAGAAATCCTGCATATTTTTAGGATTCTATAGTCTAAGAAGGTAAAAAATATTGTATGTGAAAAAGATTTTTTCAGTGCCCATGAAGCACTGGTCTGTACTTATACTACGACATACGTTTTAAAATTCAAATCATTTTGATTTGAATCATTTTGTCATTCTGTTATTTGGAGAGTGCTGTAATGACAGCTACAGAACCAAAGTTATCCATGAAAAAACAGTTTATTTCAATTCAACATTTTTAAAGCAAACAGTTTTAAAACAGGACAGGCCCTTCAAATCCTGATCTTGACTAAAATAAACAAGGTTACTCTTCAAATTCTGTACAACAATTTGAAGCCATTTTTTTCCTTCTTCCATTCCAGAGACACACACTGCAATGCAGAACCGTGTACCGCACACATTTTCAATCCTGCACTTTGTGAGAGTGGTTCTGATCCATGGCCGTGAAGAACAGGCAGATAGCAGCTGTGATGAACACGTGCACTCCCTCATAAAGTAGTTTTGGAGAGAAGACACTCCATATGAACAGGTGGTAGCGTAGACCTGTTACCAAGACAATGTAGATGGCAACTGGAATTGAACGCATTACAGCGTAGCAGAAACAGCCGTGACCCACTGCCGCTGAATTCCTGGTAACAAAAACAGAGGAGTTCATTCTTGGGCAAACTTAGTGAAGACATCTGAGTTCCTCCACTCTTTAGCATTACTTCACAACACAAAGAATACTCACAGATCTCTACTTTGTGTTAGAAAACTGATTATTGATGCAGCACTGTAACTAATAAAGCTTGTCCTTATCACCTCTATCTAGCCTATAACGTGTAAGTATGTTAAGTGTAAGCATAGCAACTGTCACCGCAATAAAGGCACCCAGCAGTTCACCTCACTTAGAAGGTTCTGTGCTTTTAAATACACTGTTCTAATTGTTAAAGTCTCCATTAAGCAGTTTCAAGATAGCTTCATCTCTTGTTGGCCTTCCAGTGCCTTTCCACAGAATCCGGATGGTAAGAGGCAGAGAAGAAAGACTGCGGTACTCTTCACACAGCTGTCTAACCTGTACAACGGATAATCAGATGGAGGCTGCTCCCCTTGTAGAGGGCATAAAACTTGCCAGGGTACGCTGCTGCCCATAGCCAGTGACGTCGTACAAAGCAACGTAACATTGCATTCCTGTCACAGCAGCTTAGCTCAGCTGGGCCCACTGTATTGCAAGACATATCTGCCCCATGCATAACCTCCATGGTCCAAATCTGCCACACTGAGGTATTCTGGTGGGTGACAGAAGTCAGATGAAAATGGAAGTGAAATGTTTTTCTGCACTCTGATTGTTCGCCCTCCCCTGAGGTGCCAATCTGCAGCAATGATGCTGGATTGGCACGTGTCTACTTTCCCCGAACCACATCTGAAGAGACTAATTCACACCAAATTCAGATGCTTACCTGTTCAGACAAAAGGAAGGAGTAAAGCTTTTTCGCTGGAATAGTAAGCAGAACATTTTCCTCTCCCCATCAAAATATTTTACATGAACATTTCCCAAAAGAACACATCAGCAAAAAGCTGTAATTATTTACACTGAAATCCTGATCTGAGAATCTGTTCTGCTCCTCCTGGTCTTTAATTCTGATCTTGTTCCAAGTAATAAAAATTTAAGATGTCTAGCACTTCTGAGAGATGTAAATTACTCACTTATGACTAAGTAAGCTATAGAATGCAGTATTTTACATAAACCATTAAACTTATTATTCTTTAAATCAAAATAATTAGAATATATTCCTGTTTTCCAGCGAGGTCAAGAGCAAAATTCCCAAGGCTTTCAAATGGAAGGAAGAACAGGTCATGAAAGCAGAGTTGAAAAATCAGCTAAGAACAAGGGGTGTGAATGATTGTAAAACATACATTCAGTTCACAGAAAACTATTTCCCTTGCTGCTTATCCAAGAAAACAGTGAGTTCGGAGTGAACTACGCTGCTCCCTGCTTCTGCATAACTAACTTAGCCTTCAGTGAGCTTGTGTAAATAACCAGCTTTATGTTTAATAACTGATTTTGTGGACAAAGATTAAACAAACTGCAGTTCACTCAGCTGTTTTCATGCTGATATGAGTAAAACCAGTATTTGTAGTAGTTAGAAGATACAACTGAATAAACAAAGGAAATGGTTTTTGAGTCAGATAGGAAAACAGACAATTTTTAAACCATTTTTTAAAGTTAAAAAATGCACTCGATAAACCAGATAGATGAAGGCTATCAGTGGTTGTGGCTATCACCATTTATTAATCTTAATGATGGGATTTTCAAGGGAATCCTAAAAGGAGGAAGTAATAGTGCCCACAAACATATACATCCAGGTCTTTCAGGAGCCCTGCATTTTCAATTTAAATTTCAGTTCCTATCTTTTTCCATTGTACTCAACCTAACAACACATTTAGTACCCTATTGTGAGAAATTTCCTAACCATAAATCAATGGTATTACAAATTTTTTAAATGGCTACTTTTTAATTATGAAGAAACTGTCTGGAAGATTATTTTGAATCAAATCTCTGTGTGATCACTTATTTGGCTCAAAAATTAGGTAGATATAATATTTTAGATACTTGCATTTTATACTGGAATGAGAACACACAGTAATCTTTACTAGCAACATTTAAATTCTATATTTTCACGTTATGATTACTAGCAAAGAATCCCCAAGTCAATAAGTAAATCATACAGTTCGTTCTGTATTCTGGCACAGTAAAAATAATGAACTGTTTTGTGCTTATATAATACCTTTACTTCCAAAAGGTCTCAGCACTCGCTTCATCTCTCAACAAAACATAGACACCCTCCTGCAGAGGGAAATCTTGGACAATTTCACAGTATAATGCAGCAGTGCAATTTAGAGAAGGCAACAGAAGCACACTGTATCCACGAAGTTAAACGAGGATCAATAGCAGGATAATTCGGTTTATTTTGGAGCTGGTATAAGAGTTCACACACGTGTTGTTGCAAAAACAGAACTGCAATGACTGAGCTCAAACAATTAGACTTACTCGGCTATTCTCATGCTAAGGCAACGACTTAGTTCTTCGAGCACAGCACCACTCTTTCTTCTTGCTTGTGCCAAGCACCCAATTTGCCAAACAGCTAAGAATAATGACTTTGTGTGCTCCTTCTGTTCATTCTACACACACAGACTGACCACAGGGTGCAGGGCTTCGCCAGGCCAGGCCACAAGGAATGCAGGGGCCGGGGATCAGGCTGCTGCTGCTAACATGACCAGGACAATCCAGGTAGTTCAGCTGGCCCCTGAGTTATCCCAAAAGAAGTCACCAGGAGAGCACAGAAAGATGACTGTGGCACACCACCCATCTATCCTACCATTCATGAGCTGGGCCAGCCAGTAGTGAATAACCTTGCAACTTCCCAGTGCTGTTTCAGTGAAAACAATGGAAGATGCCAGGACACACCTAAAGCACCAACCGGTTACTACTCCATACTGAACTGCCTCTGCCTTTTCATATTTAAAGGAGAAGAGCACAGGGAGATGTGAAATGTACATACTACCTCCATGTTCTGACAGAATCAGCCCAATATTAAGGCCTCTGTGTAATGCAGGAGTTAAAAAAAAAGTACCCAGCCTCTAACACTGAGCTCGTTTAGCAAGTTAGCTTCTGGGGACTTTAATGAGAAATCCAAATGTGATAAAGATGACAAAGCATATCCAAACTTCACGCGAGACTGAAGCTGAAGATTGCCAGATCCGGAAAAAACAATGCCTTCAGAGACTTTTTAAGCAAAGAACACTACAGATTCATATCACTGAACACACCGTATTTAGACTGCAAATGTTTAAGTATAGGCTAGAGCACATACTGGCTTTCAAGAAAAATCCTCTCTTTTAATTGAATATTTAATACATAGAAAAATATGGCCAAGAAATTGTGCTATTAATAGGTTTTCTGCTTCTTTGGATCACCTAAATCCTAATTGCCAATGTTTTGTCAACAAATCTTTCACCTCTCAATCCGTCTCTAAGGTGCTATTAAAATGGGTAATAGAAGGTTTGTAAAATGAAAAAATTATGATGCCAAAAACATGAAAGGAAAACAACTGTTTTCTTGTGAAAGCATGTCTCCCAGTTATATTGAATACTTGGCAGATGGTGGCATAAGTTTTGTTGTTTAAAAATGAAGCAAAAAACCTCCACAGACAGCCCTACAAATGCTTCCACAAGGAATTATAAAATATACTACTTTACATTGTTCCAACCCTTGTTCTAACCCACCAAATTAAATAAACATTTTAGAAATATGCAAGCATATCACTAAGGAATACCCCAGGATTGTAATTCTTCTGGGATTGGGGGAAGGGGGTCACGTCAAGAGGGTTTCAGTATGAAATGTGCTGAATCCTTTCAACAAAAGTTACCCTCCAGCATTTCTGCCCTTCCAGCTCCTCTTTTCTAGATGGATATTGCTACCTCTTATTGGGGATACTGATTTTGCATATTTGAAGGCAATTTTTATTGTATTAATGTTTTTTACTGTATTAATGGCACTTTTCTCTCTAGGCTTTCCGCAGTTTCAGTTTGCAAGATCTCCCTGCTTAATGCTCTCCGAAAAATGGTTGGCACTTTATTAACATATACATGACAGATGAATAAAAGGTTGCAGTCAGAAAGAAACCCTGTAGCGCTCCACTGTCCACCTGCGACATGTTGGAGTATGTGCAATCTATAAGAAATCCCTCTGATCTAAGCAAATATCAATTAGTTTAGCAGCAACAAATTTGCTACATCTCTCCTACATACCCTAGTCTAACCTAGTATAATTCTTACAGTGCTATTTTAGATTATAGTGCACAATCTTGCATTGTCATGGAAAAATACTTTATATTTTTAACAGATCCAAGGCAACCAAGAGTCCTTTGGAAATGTACATAATCCACTCTGGTATAGATTATCTATCAAAATAACATTAATTCTATAGAGTCGCAATTTTTGACAGCAAACACTATCAATGGACAGATGTCAAAATGGGCGGTTGCCAGCAAGCTGAAAGGGTTGTCAAGTATATTCTACAACCATGGAAATGAAGGAACTTGGGGATGACCATTGATTTTCCTGTGCATCCTCTTTCCCAGTAAGAAAGGCAGAGAAGCTTACAACTACTTCAGCAAGGTCAAGTGTCCGTGGCAGTAAGTTACAGTGGACTGTAGTATAGGGTTCAACAGGATCTTATAAAGACTTAACTGTAAAAGGCTATTGAGACCTGAAACTTCAACTCTCTTCATTTCAGCATCAAGAGCAAGAAAATAGGATCATAGCAATACTTTTGTGCCAGCAGTGAAAACAGACAATCAGTTGTGCTGGGAGCTTTGTGACAGAAAGAGAAGTAGTCCCAGTCACCCAGCAGAGGTAACTCTTCTCATTGGCATCCACTACTAGCTAACCTGCTTAGAACAGAGCTCTATCTAAAACACAGGGCATATATCGATTAAGTTTCAGATTTCTTTTTTTCCTTCTTCAGTCAGGCTTGGCCCCTGAAAATAGTTCCACAGGAACTCCCTAAATTGGATACCTAACAAAGATTTATATTAGATTGCAAGTAGGAATCCAATTATGCTTGGGCCAGAAGGTCTGAACAGCCACTCTGAATGGTTACTACCATCATTTAACTGCTAAGGCAAGAAATCAACTGTACCTTTAGTAAAGTTTTCTAAGTACCTTGGTAACCTAACTGCAAAGCTGTCCACTAGAAACAATTCATCCCTTGCATGTGTTCATTTCCCCAAATACTGATCCTGTGGCAATCAACTTGCAAAGGACTGGAAATTCCCTGCTTTTCAGCTTCACTTGATCAGTCCTCACCTTCCCTTTTAGAAAAGAGAATATACAAATACAGTGACCATTCCTGCCTGTTGTCACTGTCTCAAACTTTCCTATAGGGCTCTGTTCAGGTTAATCCTTAGCACCTGCTCTGTTCAGCTCCAAGAAAACTAAAAAAGTAAAATCAGTCTATTCCTGTTGACAGTGGCCCAGATTTTAAAGCACCAAGATATAATCAAATCATTAAAATTCCTAACAAGCAAAACACAAATCATAATTATTTCAAAGCCCAGCATTAGTCAATTTTCTGCAAGTATTCTTCCAAAATCCACTTAGCACTTCTGAAGACTTCCAACAGAAAAAAGCCTGAAGCATATCACATCAGTATCATACATGCAGGGAATAACAAGAAAACTTATAGCTTAATTTTCTGTTAAGGTGCATCTTTCCTGCCCACCTTTGTAAACAAACAGCTGCTCTTCATCATCTTAGCTAAAGGCGTAAAGAAAAATTGCATCCGACAATTGTTCTGGACAGGCAGGCTCTGAAGAGGCTTAAAATAGACTGTTACCATGTTATTTAATTAAATTCAAACTTACCAGTTTAGAATATACCAGTTTAACAGGACACGTGCACAGCGTCACAAGAAATTTCTAGAGAGGTGAGGCAAAAATTATTTAAGTAATGGTAGGAAATTATTTAAGTATGCATAGGAAACTGTACAACACAGCCACACTCAAGAGGGTGGTGATCAGTGGTTTTTGCTCAGGCTGGCAGCCTGTCACAAGTAGGGTCCCTCAGGGATTGGTATGGGGCCCTAAGCTGTTCCACATAGAATAGTTTGGGTTGGAAGGGACCTTTAAAGGTCATCTAGCCCATCCCCGTTGCAATAAGCAGGACACCTTCAACTAGTTGCTCAGAGCCCCGTCCAACCCGACCTGGAATGTTTCCAGAGATGGGCATCTACCACCTCGCTGGGCAACCTTTTCCAGTGTTTCATCATCCTGATTGTGAAAAATTTCTTCCTTGTATCCAGTCTAAATCTCCCCTCTTCTAGTTTAAAACCATTACCCCTTGTCCTATCGCTACAGGCCCTGCTAAAATGGCTGTCCCCATCTTAGAAGCCCTCTTTAAGGGGATGTTGAAAGACTGAAATAAGGTCTCCGTGGAGCCTTCTCTTCTCTAGGCTGAACAACCCCAACTCTCTCAGCCTGTCCTCATAGGAGAGGTGCTCAATCCCTCTGATCATTTTTATGTGCCTCCTCTGTTCCCTCTCCAACAGGCCTATGTTTCTCCTGTGCTGAGGGGGTCCAAAGCTGGACGCAATACTGATCTGGATAATAGGATTGAAAGCACCCTCACCAAGTTTGCTGATGACACTAAACTGGGTGGTGACGCAGATATGCCAGAAGGGAAAGCCATCTTACAGAGACCTGGACAGGCTGGAAGCGTGGGCTAGCAAGAACTGTATGAAGTTTAACAAAGACAAATGCAAAGTCCTGCACCTGGGACAGAATAACCAAAGGGCCCAGTGCAAGACCCAGGCTAGGTCTTGTGTGGCTGGGGATCAGCCTTGCCGAAAGGGACCTGGGGGTGCTGGTGGACAGCAAGCTGGACATGAGTAGGGAAGTGATTGTGCCCCTCTACTCG
>NW_010559675.1:0-262 GCF_000687285.1 Phaethon lepturus
GGAAGGCGCTGAGGGGACGGGCGCGAGTGGGAGGCGATGTCGGCCCCTCAGGGGCTGTCGCCTCTCTGGCCGTGCGCGTGGGGTCGCCCCTGCGCGTGGGTGGTTGGTGGTCATTTTCGCCGACACCGAAGCTGCGCGCTTCCCTGTGTCCCGTCCTGGCTGGTGAGCGTTTCCCCCGTTAGCTCCTGTGCCAGTGTTGTAACGTGGGGGCTGTAGTGCACGTTAATGGCAGGCCCCCCCCGGCCTTTTTTTTTTCGAGGGT
>NW_010559675.1:287-43870 GCF_000687285.1 Phaethon lepturus
CCTCCATGTGCGTTTTGATTTGCAGGCTATTTTTCACTCTGAGTTTTTCAGTTTTTAATGTGTATTTTTAACCTTGGAGCTGCTTTTAACCTGGCAGGTGGTAAGATGAGGGAGGCCCTGCGATTATCATACCTGGAAGGGCTTCCTTCAGTAGCGGCCTTTTAGCAGAGCTCTCCAGCTTCTCAAAACTTGCCAGTGATGGTGGCAGGCATGCACAGTCTTCGTCCGTTTGCGCCGGTAGCCTTGCTGGTTAGTGATGAACACTGAGGCGCTATTTGTGCTGCATTAGCATCAGCTGGCTGTTGATGTAATCCACTGGGGATCAGTTTAGTCATGGGTGGCTCTAGGGTGAAAACCACCTTTAAGGTGATTATTTTGGTATTTGTGACTGCACCTCTTCCTAAGCATGGCTGGGTGGGGGTTTACACTTTCCCCTTCATTTAGCAAGGTCAGGGTGGCCCATTTGTATGCACTGGTGGCTTTAAGTTTTAAGGGAAGCTACGTCACTGACATTATGGGTGACCTGTGGTTTTGGCAACTCTATTATAGAGTCAGCATTAAGAAAAAAAAAAAATCTATACAAAGACTAGATGAGCAGTATCCATGTGGATCAAACCAAAGATCTTTGTCACCTCATGTCCCGTCTTTGTCCGTGGCAAAAAACGGATGGCGGGGGGGAGAGCGTAAGACCAGAGTTAGTGTACAGCAGCAGCTCCTTCAGGGACTTCCCAGGCTTCAGAGCGTGGCATAATGAGCAGAAGCACTGCCCTTCTTTTTAATAACCCTGGAGGTGTTTCTTTAACATCCAGAACTGTGCAAAGGTACTTTTAGCCCCTAGTAGGAGTGTAGGCGTCCTCTGGCCCTTTTCCTGGGTATGCTCACTTGCAGGCCCTTTATTTCCCAATAGGAGAGGTACAGATGCTGCCTCAAGTCCAGGTGTGCCATTTCTTTAATCTTTTGGGTTTAAAAATTGTCAGAGTCCTTCCCAGCTGCTACTGACTTGAGAGATTTGTTTTCTTGTGGAACTGACATTTCCTGAGCACAAGCAGTGAGACTGTCCTGAGAGCAATCCTTCAAGCAGCGTATAAATTGAGTGATTAATCCACTGGATGCACTCCTTCTCTGTAATTATAAGTAATTACTTTAAAGTCAAATCTGCAAATGAGAATACCTCTGCGTACTGTAGGGGAAAATATGTAAAAGCAACTGAAGTGGTGATCTTGACATTGACATTAAATCACTGACTGTTTCTAAAGACAGGAATAAAAAGATAAAATAATGGTTTTTAAAGTGAACTTGCAAATTAGCCTGACACCAAACCTGACTCAGTCATACCATAAAGGGATATTTTACAATATAAACTTTTGAAGAGTTTTAGTAATAAGTTTTAATTAGCAAATAAAGTAGAAAACTTGATTTTCTGCTCTCTAAAATCTAAATGAAAGTGTAAATGCTGTAGTATTTGCAAAAATAAACCCACTGATGTGTAGAAAAATCACTCGTATCTATCAATTTGAATACAGAGATACTTGAAAATACCTCTCATACCCATTTTGGTACTGTTTTTATGCTTGAACTTGGTCCAGCATTCTTGTGTCTTTTTGGTATTGCATTACTTTTTTTTTTTTTAAGGACTTCTTGACTGAGTTTCTTGAAGTTGCTAATAAGCTTCTTTTAAAATAATGTTTGCTGTCTCTTCTATTTCTGTCATACCTCATTAAGGTGATGCTATACACATGCATGCTTAATTAAGGCTTTTCATTAAAAAAAAGCCTTTAATCAAAAGGTGCTGGGCCTTAACTGAAGCTCAAAGAAGATTAGTATCATCTCTTATTTTGGTTTTCACTTTTACTGTACTTCCTAGTGCTTCTAAACTAAAATGTATTAGCCTTAGCTGATACATGATCAGGAAGAAATTAAAATTCATACCGCAGTCTTCTGAAGAGTAACATGCCTCAGTAATTACCATTTCTTATTAAGTGCCACCTTTTACCAAGAGCCTCCACTTCAAATGGAGAAGGTTGCTTTAAACACTCCAAGGACATTAACATAATGAACATGCGGCCTCTTTTGAAAGTGACTAATAAGTGACTAATGATACCTGTTTTTATCCACGTGTATAATTTTAAAATGTTAATTGTGTGTTTAAATAGTGCTGAAATCATGGATCTGTCTAGAATGTTTTGAGTTTTACAGAATTCTTTTTAAGAAGATTTAGGAAAAATTAGGATTTTAGCTACAGGTTAGCAGCACTCATTTAAGGTACCATACAGTGTAGTAAGTTTTAAAGTCTTTCTGAAGCAGTAAAGACACAGATTGAACAGCTTCTAGTCTTCTAGAACAAAATGCACTAGCTGAAGAGCCAATCCATTTTCTTTTGTAGAGCTGCAACTGAGCATGGTGCTGCTCATCAGCAGAGGCAGGTGGCCTGCTGCCGTTAGTGGCAGGAGAGTAACTTCTCAGGAAGAACTGATAAATTGTGTGGGTTGAGTAAGTTTGATACAGAAACAGCAATGCTAGGACTGAAGTTTGAAGTAAACTTTTTAGCATAACAACTGTAATCGGCTTCACTGAAACTGAGTCTTCATACCATGATATCGTCTGTAGTATGTTTTTACACTTTGCCATGTTAGAGGAGTGTAATAAAACCGTTAATATATTTGAAAGGAACGTAGTACTTTTGTGGGGGTTACTTCAAATTGATTAGCATTTGAATGGTGTTTTTAAAAGAACATGTTACAGAAAATGTGTATTGACATGATAAGTAAAGCCTGTGTTGTAAACAGCAAGAATGGTGAGTGCTAAACCTTTTGTAAGCTTATCCCTGGAAGGGTTATTAGGTAGTACAGTTACAGTGATGTTGGTCTGTGTTATTGTCTCCACACTAAGCTTCAGGGTGTGGATAGTGAATAGGTAATGACCTTTGCATGTGTAAAGATACAGATTTATTTTCACTGGAAATAAGGTCATTTATGCTGCTGAAAGTGTACAAGCCAATAATTCTTCTAAGAATCAAGCGCACTGATGTCTTAAATGATGAGAGCGGAGCCTGAATGGTTTAGTGAGGAATTCCAGCTTGAACTGCTTCTGCTGGCTGAGTAAGGCAGGTTTTGGCAAATCTGCACATGTGAGCCGTGCCTTTGACTCAGCAAGGAACACCGTGTCACAGAGCTTTGTAGTTGCCCAGTTAAAGTTTTTTTTTAAGAGAACTGAGTCAGACATCCTTAATTATAAAAATACAGTGCCAGCTTTTTCTTCTCAGAAGTTTGAAAATGTTTTACCTTGTTTACTATTTGTTCACATATGTATTAAATATATATTTGTTTATACATTCGTGTACACACACACAATGTATTTTTCGTTGCTGTGCTATTTGTTTACTGTTTGCATTTTTTGTCAGCTTCTGCTAACTTTCAGGCCTGTGCTTCCCACTCAGTAGGAAAGCTGCATAGTTTTAGTTTGTAAGGGTAGTAGAGTTGTTATTGGGTCCCATTTAAAGCTCTTTCAAGTCAGTGAAAAGACTGTCACTGGTTTGTAGTTGAATTCAAAATCTGTTCTATTAAGCAAATATTATTTCCTTCTCAGGGAGGACAAGCTTAATTTAAGGAGAAAATTGTATATGTACATTTTTGGAACAAATTAGATTCCAAACCAAGTGTGATTTCATGCATGACCATTTATTTTTATTAAACATATCTTACAGTGAAATTTTTTTACTGCAGTAGTGCACATTAGTAATGATTTATAGATCTGAAGTGCTTCATATGTGTACAAACTTTCAAATATTGTATAAGAATGCATTGGAAATTACTTAGGTAACGTTACTGTAAAAAGAACAAAACCAAAACACCTGGTTTGCAATATTTCTGATGCCTGTGTATTAACTGTGTATGGTACTAGGTTGTGTCATGCTGTGGATGTATGAATGTTTAGTTTTGGTGTATCTGTGAAGTGCTGCATATGTTCTAATCTGTAATTTCCAGTTAGATGAATATTTGCTTAATGTAGACATTTTCCACTTTGGGAAATTCATTTAGTTATGTAAAGGGTGAAGTTTCTACACACATGTACTGTAGAGTATGAGCCTCGAATTCATACCGTTGCCAGCATTTAATGCACTGATATTGTTTCTTCCTCTCTGTTTGTCTTTGGAGAAGTCCTCATTCCTTGAGGATGAAGTAAAGCTCTGGTTCCATCACTGCAGTCTTCAGAATTAGCACTGAAAACACTGGATTCTTTTCCTGGGTTGATGAAAGTAATTTCTTGTTTGCTGTGTCAAACAAAGCATGCTATTTGTCACATTGTGGTTTGTGTATCTTTTAAGAAGCTTTCAACTTTGATCTGAGTCAAGGTACACTCAGTAGCACAGATGACAGAAGTAACAAACCAGTGATGTGCATTGTCATTCATACAAACTCTTTAAGTCAATAAATACTGAGACTTAAATGTAGAAAACCATATTGCTTTTGAAGGGGCTTGTGCATTCTTGTGAGAAAACGCAGACCTTTGCTTTTCTTGTTTCAGACAAAGGTGTGGAACAATTTATTAGTTAAGGATTCAGTTCAGTGTCTGCAATCAAAAGGTGCCTCTTCTCTTCCAGATTCTGGCCTTTGCTTATATTTTCTTGGTAAACAGTTGCATTTAAAAGACATTGTAGAGGTGGGCTCAGTAGCACATAAAAGCTGCTTTCTTCAAACTGTCATCACAGAGGTTTTCAGAGCGTGCTTTTAATACTTCCAGTGCTGGCGTTTGTGTGTGTCTCTCTCTTTTTATGTTAAATGCTATTTGAAACAGGGGTGTTTTTTTAAATGCAACTTTCATCTGCTTTTTACTGGATCTGTCTGTAGCAAAATTAACCTTTTGTGTAACAAGACAGAGGTTTAGAAATCTGTTTCACAAAATTACCATTTTAAGAGACTGCAAAACAGACAATTATAACAAATTTCAAATAAATTTTCAAATAAATTCGGTTTTTCTGAATGGTTGTGTGATTTTGAAAGTTATGTCTTGCCATATGTTAAAACTTTCAGGTTTGAGGTGCAATTTGATCATCCAGTCTGATCTTCTAAGGTGGTGCAAGGAATTTTATGCAGTTAGCAAAATTTAGAACTGAAACCATTTGTTTAAATCATATCTTTCAGAAAGCCATTCAGTTTTCATCTAAAAATTTCATAAGTTGGGGGAGGTTGGTTGTTCAAGTGGTTAATCGTCGTGACTGTTACTCTTTATTATATCTCATTTGAATTTGTCTGGCATCAGCTCTTAGCCATTTTCTCCTTTTATGCCTTTCTCGGCTAGGCTGAAGAGCTCTTTATTAACTGGTATTTTCTCCTTGAAAAGATACATTAACAATGTCATCAAGTCATCCCTCAATTTTTGTTGCTAATCTGAATAGATTGGCTTTGTCCCACCACTCTTGAGACATTTGCCCAGGCCTAGAATATTTTCCTGTCTTTTTCCCACCCTGTGCATTATACAAATTTTCAACTTAAAAAAATTAAGATACTGGAACAATATAGTATTCTGTTTTTTGTTTCATCAACAACTTACACAAAGCAAAAAAAATTCTTACTCTTGCTTAGTACTATACGTTTCCTGGTAGAACAAAATTGTATGCAGCAAAAAACATTCTTCACAGGAAAGTATTTTTCCATAATTTTGCTTTTCTCATCTTGGTATTTTCAGATGAAAATGTCCTGTTTCTTACGTGCTGTTCAGACCTCTCCTCTTCGCAAAATATACCCAGGAATAGGAGATAAAACAAGCAACTGCAGTTGTGGTGCAGCAAAGGTGAAAAGACACCTTCAAAGAGGAACCTTTCAATAAAATAATAAAACTTACAAATACTGATATCAGGAGTTTAAAGGAAACTCTGGGTAGGGCTTAATGTCTGGCATAAAGATAATATAGGTATAATTTATCACTTGTAAAATATGGTGGTCATGAAAAAAATCAATGAGGTACAATAATTAATTTCTGTATACTGTGTAGGAAGGACAGATCAGGATGTGGAAGTGGGAGGTTGTTCTATAAATTCCATAGTTTTTTTCAGGCAAAAAAAGCAAAGAGCGTATGGGACCATGAGAGAATATGTGGGCTAAATACTGCCTTGAATAGTTTAAGTATGACAGTAAAGAGCACAAAGCAAAGACTGTTTTCCTCTCCAACGGGCCTTTCAGGAGAATGTGAGTAGAGGTAGATGACCGTTCAATGTCATGTCAAAATGTTACACACAACACAATATAAATGAAACAACTTATAAACCTAAGGTTTGTAACACAGCTAGAACTTGGAATGCGAGTTTTTGTGTGCATTTTAAATAACAGGTTTTAATTATTATTTCAAAACCACATCCCTGTGATACAAGTGTAATTAATCTCAAATAAGTTAGAGAAAATCTGAAGAATGTTTAGTTACAGTGATAATGTGCTGGAAATACACGAGGACTCACCAGGGCACAGAGGGAACAAACTTGAAAAGACAAAGAGCTTATGCAGAAACAAACAATTTTGGCTGCTTGGAACTTCAGCAGAGCACATCATAAGAAATTACCTGCCCTAGTGTTCACTATTTACAAACTGCAAGTGTTGCCAAAAGCAGTGATGTATGTACAGGGTTTGCAATAACCCATGGAATTAAATGACAGTGAAATTCAGAACATGTGGCGTTCATCCAAGGAATCTGAAAGAGCTGAAGAATTGCTAACTGAATTCCTATTAAAACTTAGGTAATTAATCAGTAAAATGTAATACAATAGAGGAAAACTGAAGGTAGCCAGCTTCATACAAAACTGTTTTGGGGGAAATGGTTCTGAGAATGATTCCAGGAATTAGAATGGTGAACCTTTCTTTGATGTCAAGAAACTTAATTGATAAAATCATTAAAGATAAAAAAACCTATAAAGAACCTGGTTGGAGTATAATTCTAAGGAGAAATAACTGTGTCTGTTGCAACAGTGTATCTTGCTGCTCCAGCCTTACAGTATATTTTAAAGGTTAACAATTTAATGGAGAAGGTTGACAATGCAAGTACATATATAATTTTATCAAAAAGATGTGAGTTCCACAAAAAGTAGTAGATGAGGTTTTTAGACAGTAGCTAGTAACACAGCTTATCATAAACAAAGAACTCGATAATTAAGGTAACGCAAATAAAGCCAACGTGGAGATAAACTAGATTGGCGACAGAAAGCAAAAGATTTAGTCAGAAAAATAAATCAGTCAGCGGAACACCCAAGGATTGTGGTGGATGTGTTTACACTGCCATCGAGACAAAGCATGTGCCACCTCTTGTTCTGACGCGGCACAGTAAGCAGGTCTTATTACCTGAGACACCATGCAAGCTGCGCCGTGCGCTTCGCTTCCTGCACCATGCCAAACCACGGAGGCATACTAGCCTGGGACAGCACTATTGCAGAGCTTTTTGTGCTGCACCCTATTGTGAATCTGTGTTTGGAGGAGAGGCTAGAAGTGGTGACTAACGACATCCCAATTTGCTGATGAAACAAAATAAAGCATTTTATCACTACGTTTCTAAGATAAAAACCCAACCTCAAACACAGGAAGGGTCAAGGGGGAAAATAGAAATGATTAGAGGCATGTGGGGAGCTTCTTTACAAGTAAATTAACAAGAATGGTCCAGATTTGCAGCTGATGAAAACTGGCACGGTTCCACTAGAATCAATGGCACTGTGCCAATTTACACCAGCCGAGAATCTACCCCACTGTCTTTTTAATATGAAAAACTAGGGTGACTACAGCAGAGACCTACAGTAAAAGACCAACATAATGACAAAAGCAAGTCTGAAAAGGTTAGGAAGTGCCAAAATTCACACTGTGTGCATCTTTAGAGATGCGTTCTTTTTTGAGGGTTGGTTAGGATCAGTTTTTACAGTCAATGCAAAGTTGCTTCCTATTTTTTGCTATGCTGTGCCAATTTCTCCTGTCGTATCCCAGTCTGCTCCAGTCTAGCCCTTTCTCCTACTGTCTCCTACTCCACTGGTATCAGGGAGGCTTCTTAAACTATTCTGAGTGAAAAGGGGAGCAGTGAGAGCACAGGAGGCAGCTCGAATGCCCATACTGCTGTCAAGATGTGCCTGCTCATCTGCCATCGTGCCCAAATTGGCTCTAAGATGGGGAACTTACCTCCTGCCTCTAAGTTTCTACAACGCGCAACTTAGTGGGAGCTGTAAAATCTTTTTGGAAAACTGAGTTAACAGGTGATTGGCCCACACTGAGGTTAAGGCAGACTTGGCTGTGGTGTTAAACTGCATGGGTTCTATTGCCCAGATGTGTATCCACAGATCTTGGGCTGCAGTGTAAAACTAAAACCCATAGCTTTTCTGATCTTGGTCCCTAAGCTTGTTACACTGGTATCTCCTGATTGCAGAAAAAGTCCTGCATAGACTTTTAGGACAAGGATAGAGAACAGTCAACTTCTGGGGTTAAAATACGGTCAATGTGGTTTTGTTTTCAGAGCTGTGGGAGGATGGAACATGTTAGCAGTAGACAGAGGCTTTAAATCTGCCAACTCTAACAAGACTCCCTTGAGCATATGTAGAAGGACATGCCCAAATTTTATCTCTTTTGTGCAATTGTCACATCAACAATAACAGTGAAATGCACAAGTTTTGAATGTAGGCAAAGCAGTTTTTCTACTCACATAGAAGATTTTTACAGAAACTTTCCAGAGAATTTTCTTCCTGAGAGAGAAACCTGGCATGGAAAACAATTGAAGTTTGGCAAGGTTGTAAGCAAATGAAAAGATGTAATAAAGTGGTGTTAAACCACTTAATTCTAAACATAGTTACCAGCTAAATAATTTGCATAGTGGAGATGTGCTTGATGCAGCTAATTGCACTTCCTGATACTACCTGAAATAAAAGGTGAATTAATGAGAGGGAAACACAAAGTAATGAGAGTTAATAAGATACAAGAAAATGTGCATATAGGTACATCCACACGGGGGAGAGAGAGAGGGACTCCACATTGCTTCTGTAGGGCAAGCTACTACACGGAGTAGTAATTCCTTCTGTAATTAATTTTTCCCCTGTAAGATTTCGATTTGTTTTACCAATCACCATTGCTTTATAAACTCTCATCACAATCTTTCTTGCTCATCTTATCATTTGCCCTTGCCTCCTCACCTTATTATTATTTTTTTTTTTTTGGCTTGAGTGGAAAGTCGTTCAAGGAGTCAATGTGCTTATCTCAGAGAGGAGAGGAGGAGGGGGATACCTGAGCTACGCATTTGCTTGGCATTGTTTGTGGCTATCGTCGCCTTGTGTGCGGATCCAGCTTGACAAAGTATAAGACATTTTGGGGGGATAGATATCATTGAAGAACAATTTCAGATGGGATGATGAATATCCAAAATGTTTTGTTTCTAGTAATAATAACTATGGCTACTGTATAAGTTCAGATAAAACCAAGATTTTTCTCGTAACACTGTATTGCACAATAATAAATCTTTTTAAGGGATTGTTTCTTCTTCTAAAACAGAATTCACTTAATATTTTAGAGACTGGTCACTGATCTATTGGTGCACTCCAGTGCCCTAGTATTTCTAATTTTAAATTATTTTTTCTCCCTATTAGTTTTTAATAGAAGATTTAAAGTTCTATTTTAAATACCTATTTAAATGGCTGTTTAATTTCTATTTTAATTTCCTATTAAAACAGTTAGGAGATAGTAAAGCTGCATCTTTATCCTCCCTTTAAAATTTCCTAATGACCCTGATATTTCTAATTAAAGTTTATCTTAAAGGCAGAAGAACCAGTAAAAGATTTGTTGTATAGGAGGCACAAATGATGTTGCTAATAATGTGGTAGTGTTGTAGCTATTGTGCCTGTGTGAGGCTTTTGTGCCTGAGAGAAAATAAATATTTATTCCAAGTATATCTGTTAATCTAACAAAAGTGAATAAGTCTGTCTATCTATATCATCTCTCCTGAGTAGAGCTTTGCATATTTTTTTTCTAAAGGTTATACTCTGTATTTGGAAGAATGAGGAAAAGCAGACATTCTGTCAAAAAAATATGCTAACATTTATGGTAGTCCATACAATTAAAAAAGTAAATCACAATTTTGTTTTAGTCTTTATGCTGTCAATGCTGGTAGAAAGGTAGCTGAGTAGTTCTTGCTGAATGAGATTTTCTCTAATGTTTCAGCCACCAGTAAAACCCCCAGTTAAGCTCTTCATAGGAAACTTAAGAATTGACTGATGGGAGTCACATGGTTAAATCAGTGCTTGTTATTCATAATTTATTCAATGGTTGATGGAAAAAAATTGTCCAATTATTTGACAAATACTGCTTGGCAAGATGATTTACAGAGAATAATGCAAGTATTTGTTGAAGAATTTAAAGTGACAAAAAATGCCAAAATTACGGCCTTTATTCTCAATGCAGTGATTAGAGCTGATTGAATGATATTCAGACAGTTTGACTAATTTTGAATAGTCCTTACAGAGGCAATATTCCCATTGACTTCAGCTGGAATTTTGCCAGTGCAAGGACTACAGGATTGGGCCTTTGAGTGTAAATGTCTTGAAAGGGTCCCTTTATAAAGCAGCAGCTTAAATTCTGAACTGCAATGAAAACCCATTTTCACTTTTCTCTGTTACTCTGCCTGTTCTGAGGAATTACTCTGTATGAATGTTAATCCCATTCCCTCTTTATCAGCAGAGGGTGCTATGGGAGTTTTGTGCTCTCCAGTAGCCTTTTGTTTATGCACAGTTCAATCTAATTTAAGTTGAACTGACCATTTCAATGGGAGTCAAGTGTGTATTTAAATGGTGTGTGGGAGAGCCATAATTTAATGGCAAACCATTTCCTTAATTGATTCAAGTTAAAGAAGGGAGACATTTTAAAGTGGATAGTTTCAGATTCCTGGCCTCTACCCCCATACCCTCCTAAATGGGTCACTGGACATGGTCTTATACCCATATGTGATAAATGATAGCATTTTCACGTAGTTTTGAAAGGCAGATTCAGTATTCCAAGTTACTAGAAATGTATAATGAGCTAATATTTTTGAATATAAAGTTCAGTGACTTTTTAAAGTTCCTGATTTTTTTTAATATTCATAGGACTTTAATACAAAAAGGTGTTTACAAATCCCTGACATGAAAATACTCAAAAGTGAAATAACGGTTTTTGGTAGGCCAGTATATCATGTACCTTGTTACAAGAGTGTTAAGGTTGTAAAGTCAAGTGTAGAGAAAACAGAAAATACATAGGCAATCTTAATTCTGGTGAATTTTCCAATAGTTCATCCACATCCTGACAAGGATATTAAATTACATGATTGCATAGCTACTTTTTCTATGAGGTGTCTGCACCTTTACCATATACAATAGACACAACTGAATAGGAGCTTTATGAAATGTTTCTTTTTATCTGAATTGCTCAGTGTATGCCACTGAGTTATTTGCTGCACACCATTCTGTCCAATATTGAATGCATGATTATCGACTTCCTCAAGTACCTTTCTCTAGTGCTACCATAAGAGGGTAATTTATTAATCCTCTGATTAATTGTTTCATGTATTTTTGCTATTTAACACACGAACAGAAAGAATGGTGAAATGCAAGGTAAAAGTGATCACCAGTTTTATCAATCCAATCTGAGATGCCTTAAACCTGATACATTTCAGAATACTTTGTACTTCTTGTAGCAAAAGCAGATGTGTAGCTGGCTCCTCCTGCAGTTCCGAATTCTCAGCCTTTTCATAAATCAGATTCTGTGATCTCAGAAGATCTGGATTTTCAAAAAGTAAGGCCAGACAGTCAGAGTTCAGCAGTGAAAAGTTCAGAGTGATCTTTTCAGCATCATATAGGCTGTGGTCAAAGCTGAACAGACTCCAATACTTGAGGATGACATTTTTTAACCTTAAGATGATGTTGTTTCCTTTCCTCATGTACTGCCTGTCTTTCAACTCATGCTGTAAAAGAGAGAGGATCTTAAAGATGGCAGTCTCATCTCCTGCATAGCTGTGATGGGTGCCCAGACTAATGGCCTCTTGGTACACAGAATGAAATGGCTTCATGTGGATGAACATCTAACAGTTAAGAACTCTTGAGGTGCTGAGGTACTGAAGTGGTTGTGGAGGGATTCCAGAGTGATGGATTGTTTGGTTTTTTGTGTTGTTTGTTTGTTTGTTTGTGGTGTGTTTTTTGTTTTTGTGGTTTTTTGTTGTTGTTGTTGTTGTTGTTGTCCCAGCCTTAATATTTATAGTGTCATCCTGTGGAGAGAAATAAAACTTCAAAATTGTTGGAAAGGTGGTTGTAAATCTGCATCTAGAAACATGCTGATTGCCTGAGACACTGGCAAGGCCAAAATCCTTGGATGCACTGGACAGTCTGCTGCCATTTGTTGTTCTGTGTTATGTGGCCTGACTTCTACTGTGCACTTTGTAATCGAGCTGCTTTATCCAATCACCCCCAAACTTTTCTTCCTGATACTCATTCCACTGTGATAATTTGCAATATTCCTTTCTAACCATGACCGAGGAGAGGAAGAATAACAGATGGAGGCAATAAAAAGCACAGGAGGAAGAAAATTTACTGCTTTCATTCCTAGGCAGTGGGCCTGGTGGCTGCACACAGGCAGAATGGCTTCCAAAGCTTTACCAGGGGATTGGACCTGCAATTCGGGAGGACGTGGTGCGGACACTTTAGCTGGCCCAACAGGTTTAAGTGAGGGCAGCTTGCTTCTTATTATCAGCTCTACAGTCAAAATTTCCACTCAGTCTGTGTGGGCAGAGTTGTAGAAGTTCATAACTTGGCTGAATTTCTGGACATTTTCACAAGAACAACAGAATGTTGACACTATGGCAACTGCTATACTATGTTTCCAAATCCTGGTCTGAGCCATGGAGGGAGCTGTAGCATCTCCACCAAACAGCTGTAAAAAGTGTTTTTTATTTTAAAATATAAAATAAAAAGGGAGGGGATGGGGGAAACAATGTATTAATCCTCTCATCCCTGAGAAAGAGCAGAATTGTTTCAGGTCAACATTTCTCAAAAATGTCAGCCTTAGTCAGAGCTATTTTCAAAACTTTCAGCCCAAACCGTTAGAGTTTGAGGAAGCTGTGAACTCCTGAAAGATGGTCTTTTAATGGGAAGTCTGAGACAGCCTTGTCTAAGAGCCCTGTCCTCTGCAGACGGTGCGTTCTCTACTGTAAACCGTAATCTGGTGGTGAGAACGTTTTGTTCATTACTTTTGCAGTACCTCCTAACCCCCTTAGAAATACGTATTTTGATTTACTCTGGTCCTGGTTAGTTCTGCTGCACGTGCAAATATGTTTTCCTCTGGCATCATCTAAAGCCTTTTTATGTTTGGGGTTTTTTTAAACAGCAGTTTGAAATCCAAAGGTGACTTTTGTATTGTTTGAGGCTACTGCTAGAACAGGTGTAACATGATGAGTTCCCCAAAAATGCTTGTAGTAAATATAAAAAATAGTTGGCATTCTAAATTGAAGACTATCCGTCTTTTTTTGTTTGACACTGTAACTAATCAGTGTGCTTCACTTCCAAATGTATTTAACTAGAAATTTTGCTTATTGCTCATTTTCACAGTTGTATTCTTAGTGCTTCCCATGATAGAATTTTCTTGTAGGTCAAGTTAATGTCATTCTTGCTTACTGGTCCCTAGAAGGTGGTCTTCCTTTCCAGCTACTAAGGAATAAGGACGTTATTGTGAAGGATATTATTACTGTGACATGACTTTTAAGTACAGAAATGAAAGATTTCTGTATTTAGGTAGGTATTGAGGAAAAATGATATAGTACTCTTAAACCTAGTGATAGAGGAAAAGATTTGTCTTGTTGTTTATTTGCATATATTCAATGAATTGAAAGAGAATTTTAAATGGTGATCTGTACTAGAACAAAACAGATGCAGAGGAAGTAAGTGAAAAAATTGGACCTTAGAAGATTTCCTAGCACATCTCTTACTTTTACCCCATTATATCATTCATCCTGAAGCAACTAGTGAAATGCAGTCAGTGACCAAGCCACCATTTGAGTAGAAAACAAAGCAGTTCAAAACTTGTCTGTATCTATACTTCAACTGTGGAAGAGAGCACAGTGAGATCTGGTTATGCTAAAACTCTTCTTTTCTTAAGGCCTGACCCATGCTTTTAGTTTGCTCAAAACTGACATTTCCTATGTAATGAGTGCATTATCACTCAGGACCTTATCTGAAAAAATGCTTGAGCATGTGCTTATTTTCCAGCCTGTGAGCCAGCCCGTTCATTTTATGTATACTTAAACATCTGAATGTAGGTAAGATTAACTTCCAGGTTTGACCCTGTGGAATCATGACCGGTTACCTGCAATGAGAATGAGTTAGGGAGGTCAGTGTCTGAGGTATATTGTAAAGTTTTTGACAGGAGCTTTAAGTGGTGGGATGTGACAGTTTATTCAGTATTATGTCTTTAGAGATGGCACAACTGAAACTTGTAAGCATCCCAAATAATTTTGCTATTCAAATATTGTGGATGTTTTTCTGTTTCCAAAGAGTCTGAACAAAACGTCAGCTTCTCAAACCATTTTAAAATTAGTAATTCTAATAGGAAGTGTTATCTATAACTATATATTTTCAGATATGTGATAATTTTTTGTTTGTAAGTCCCATGAAATTTTCTACAAATAAAGGTCTGGTCTCTGCACCAGTGAAGGCAATGTTATCTTTAATTTGCTTTTGTATACCAAGACCATTTTGTAAACCATTTTTCTTACACCCATTGAGAAGGTTAAGTGAAGACGGAGATTTTTCATTCCATGTAAATATTAGGATGTGTATGTGTTTTTACTACTGCTAGAATTCTCTTTAAGAGTTGCTGAGCACTGAAACATAAGCAGTCAGGAGGGAATAAACTTGCTGATCAGGAGGAACTTTATTGCAAAGTTCTGTAGCATAGAAATTTTTTTGTTTTATTAATTTTTACTGATGTAAGTCTCTAACCTGCATTTCTGCCGGTTGCAATAAGGAAGCCAGGAATTTTCCCATATGCTTTCCTAGTTTGTTCAGATCACTTGCAAAATTATTGGCACCAAACTGAATACTGCTTCATCCTTTTCTTTATTTTAATTATTGCTAAGCCCTTCTGCCATGCTGTGTGTTCTTATTTTATGTTGTATCCTGTGTGAGCAGAAACTGTCCTTGTATTAATCCTTGTGGCGACCTGCTAATCACTTCCCTTTGCCCTGCACTTTTCCATTCACAAGGGACTTCTTTCTTTGATATCCTCCCAGTCCAATGAACAGCTCCTTCCCAGTGCTGGGGATGTTTAACTTTTAGATTAGGTATCAAAAGGCTTTTTTAAACCTTAGGCAAATTATATCCAAATCTGTTTAATATCAACGGTTCTCAGATCCACACTAGCTATAGTCTTCTGTTTTTCCCATTCTATGTCTCAATTATTTCTGATTGCATCCCACTGATTTTGTTTCTTTCTCAGCCCACCAGTAAATAAGATGCCCTGTTTTCAAGGATTTTGATATTTTTACGGTATATTCTTGTGTTGAAAGCATTTGAGCATTCTTTCCAAGAAGGATGGGAAAAGGAGGCACTGCAGAAGGAAAAACTTACATGGATGAAGGAACTGGAAGAATGAAAGAAGAAAAGAGAGAGCAGAGAAGTCTAGTTACTGATCTCCCACACAGATATGGTTTATAATTAGAAGTCAGAGCTCCATGTGGAAGGAATCTGTTTGTTCCTTCATTACATTGCCAGGGCAATGTACAATAGCTCAAGTATACTTGTAAAGTATTTATTAGGTATCAATGCATTTGGATTTTGGCTTGAACACCAAAGTGACCTAGAATATTTTGTTCATGATGATCTAAAACCTGAAGGGGGGGGGTAGATCTTTCCAGACTTAGATAACTTACATCTAAGTTACACTTAGATAACACTACAAAATCAAAAGGGCTGGATGTTCAGAAGGCAGAGCACTTACAGAGTGAATTGGGAAAAGTGCAAAAGTGGGTGCTCACCTTCTGATAAATATTTATGAATAAACACTTTGCAAATAAAACAAAACAAATTGGAAAAAAATGTGTAAGGTTTTTCTTCATATGTGTGTTCACTAGTTACCTTGCCAGCTTCTGTCAGGAGGAACCAGGCAAAGGAGGATTCCTTGCATAAATATGCTAGTGTGATTGTTCCTTATTTTGCAACAAGGCCTTCTAAGGAACTGGGACTTAAAATTCCAAATCCCACTGATGTGCTTTTCCTTGATCCTAAAGGCAGACTGATTGGGAACTACCAAAATATGCCCCCATTCAATAAACAGTGAAGAAAATTCCAGTTTCTCCTGCTTATGGAAGCTTAGACTTAGTCTAAAGGCCACCAGAGGTCATTATGTATTGCATTATCTCCCAGTGCCTTTATCCTGGGAATTCCAGGAAGTCATTTATCTCATTATACAATAGCCTTTGGTCAACAGCTTGTACCCTTTGTAAGAAAAGTAGATAATGGCCGGTACTAACAATATTGTCCTGGGAGTATGGGTTGTAAATCCCTCCCAGGAAGCCTGGCAAATACTTGGGTATTTAGCATGAGTATTTGAGCTAACTTCATGGACGGTCACTTGTGTAAAGCTTTGTGCATGGCAGTGACAGTGGTGTAGATACTGTGCCAATGCACATAAAATTTGGGTAGATGTTTGCCAGCATAAACTCCACTCATTTAATTACCAACCACATTTCTCTAATGTGGAAAAGCGTGGTGGAGAAAATTGTCCACAGTACAGTAGCAATTCCATTACTATTCTTGAATGTTAATCAAGGACAGCTGACTGTCACTGTGAATAGTATTTCATAATGCTGATGTTATCAGGTTGCTGCTTAATTCCTCATCTGTCACCTTCGACCATATCCTAGTGCTGGCTGAATAAATATGCACCCTTCCTTTGTAAGCATTTTTAGAAGAGTCAAAGAATTTTCTTATATTTCATTTTTTCTGTCTGTAGTTACCCTCTACCATTCTTTAAAGAACCTGTTGAGGTCACATTTGTATCATCCACCTAAGTGAAAGACCACAGCTGGGATTTAAAGCTCAGAAGCATGGAGCATTTTGATGTTCACTTTTCCTTGTTCTACTGCATTTAAAAAAAAACAAAACAATTCAGCTTCTGTTACCTTTTATTTAGTGCTTGGAGAACCCTTGAGAAATACTTTTCTGGAGATTGAAGTCTGTTCAGTCTCAGCTGGATGAGTAATATTGGCATAGGTAGGGGAAGGAAACGCTATGTGTAACGCTGTGCTATCCCTTCCCTTTTCCTCCAAGATTGTGTGTTAAAACCAGCAACCCTGAAGAGACGTGGTATGGATCTGGACATGAACTTGATTCACATAGCCTACTCTTTGCTTATTTGATGCTTTCTGTTGCTTGAGAATCCTTGAGAGCCTAAAGGCAACAAGCAGCAAGAGTTAGAGTTCAAATGGAGTTTGGGCTGTAAGAATCTGGACCATGAGATACCAGGAGGTGAAGTATGACTACCACTGTTTCCTAGAGATGTTGGTGTGGATAATCAGAGGGCAAAGGAGCTGTTTTTTGATAACAACCTTAGAGATGTAAAATACTCGAATAGTAAGATAGTAACAGCACCTTGCAGCATCTTGTGACTTACTTTAGATTGGAATGGCCAACTTAGAAGTGACAAGGTCTATATTACTTCAGACTTGGGGATGTCAGAGGTATGTCTTACTAACATTCTGTTGTAATAGTCAGTTCTTTCTCAGATCTTTGCCACTGTGTTCCTATTTATCTGCCGTAATGAAACTCTGAAATGAATTAAATTCATTGGAAGCCACCTCTGAAAACCATAGCAAATTGTCTTGAGTGTCCAACTCTAAGACTCCAAGAGTGGGAAAATACTTTGTTATGTTTTCTTTGGGAGGTGGGAAAATTTGTGCAGTACAAGTGAGCTAAAGAATGGTAGTAAGATTCTTATATAAAATACAGAAATATTTTTTGATACTTTCGCAATCTGTCCAGTACCTTCAGATGGACTTGGCTTGGGTGATGAATGGTACCTATATCCACCTCTTAAGCAATGACATGATGTTACATAATGTTATATTTTGTTGGCAGACCTAAAACTTTTCTCTTCTGGGAAGAAATTTCCCAGACTATATTCCCACAAGAAGTATTTTTTAATATGAATCTCCTTGCTCCTTTTTTTCTTCTGTTCAAAGAAAATGTCATCTCTCTTTACAATTGGCCAGGAAGCATTTGTAAGAGGTTAAGTGATACTACAAATATTCCTTAATTGAGTTTAGATGCATTCCATGCATTTTTACAGCAGCATCAAAGAAGACATCTTTCCAAAGATAAGCGGCGGCTTCTCATATTTCAAAAAATCATCACGTATTTTCATCAAGCTTTCAGGAATGAAAGCTACTGGACTGCAGTGTTGTCATAATAAAAAAGAAAGGTGCACACAGAGGTACTGTGATCCAAAGGTGACAAGTGCTGAACAAATAGCGCGTGAAGACATCTTCCTAGCTGACAGCATCCGTCTCCATCAGTTATTGCTCTTGTACTGGTTCAGATATGTTTGATCAACTTTCAAATGATTATCCTGGCAGGAGCAGGTGAAAGCAGTCATGATACTTTGGTTCAGAGTAAAGTACAAGGCAGTCTGAAGGAACCTTTCATTAGCAGTTGATACTCAGTTGACAGTGAGATTCATATGAGGAAGTCAGGATGAAAACAGTTTTCCATTTCCTTCCTTTGTAAGAGGGGTTTGGTCAGGGTACTGTGAGTGTAGCAAATTTCTACTTACTGACTTGTGTATTAACACATGTGATATTCAGATGTACCACTGCAAGATATGAGTATAGAAGGGAGGCCTTCTGTCATTTTTGTACCATTTGTTTGTTTGTTTGCATCTAATATTTTCAATTCAGTGACATGCTGATTCTTTCACTTGGGTATAGTTTTTAAAAGCAACTTTGAAACACACCTATTCCTGTGACAAAACCAATGCAATTGTCTGTGTGCAATTTTAAAGCGCTCCGGTTTCAAGCAGCTCAAACTAAAACCCAAACTAAACTTTCCCAACAAGAACTTGATTATATTGGTAGCAATAACATTATCCAATTAAATAAATGCTTTTTTCTCTTTGTAAATTATTTGGTAGATTGATTCCAATTTATGTGAATGTATTTCTTTTCCATAAGTGTTCACCAAATCATTCGTAGTGATTTAATTTCATTTTATGGCTTCTTCTGGGCTATTTCGCTGCTGTGTCTTTGTTTTTCACTGTATACTTCGGGTTGGTTACCTAGTACACATGATAATGGTTTTGTTTTCTGAATAGATTACCCAGAGCTGTTGATGTACATTCCAAGGTGTTCACATCAAGTATAAGTCTTTGAAACATTCTCCATTCATGCAAATGAAAATGAGTTCAGGTGAATATGCATGACTGATGACTAAAGAGGTTAGAAACCTAGTTAGTCTGAATAGTTTTTGGAATAGGAATACTTTTTTTCTATATTTAACCAGCTCTAGTGTTAAATAATTTAATTTTACCGAAGAACAAGATTTAAATTCTTGTCATTACTGAAGCAGATGAGGTCATGCCAGGAACTGCAGTGGGGTTATGCTTTCACTGTATGTTTAATTTAAGACCTCTTGGAACCTGCTTTTTTTTTTTTTTTTCATTCAACGCAACTTTAACCAAACAGAAAGGAATAAAGGCTCCATAACACAAATAAGAATCAGGACAGTGGTGTATTTTCATATCCCTAATATCTCTGCCTCTTGTTAGCATTTCTCTGATATCTTTGTTTCAAGTTACAATTTCATGCACCTTCGTTTTCTTGTACCTGACATCCTACCGCTTTTGTCTTTTAATCTCTTCATCATCTCTGATACTTTACAATATTATTTGACCCTAAATTGTGAGTGACATAACCTAGCTTAATCAGACGGTTGGGTTTAGCTGGCTACTAATGTTAGCTGCTGACAGCTGTTATCCTATGCATATTTGAGAAAGAAATGCCTTTTGTATTATACCACTTTACATTTTATGTTTGCATTTTATCAAATATTCATATTTTGTCACTATTATAACCTATTTAAAAGTCTCTCCTCTGCTGAAAGAAAATGTGATTTTAAAAAGTAAATAGATGCTTATGCAGGTTTTAATGGTTGTAATTTTTGCATTTCCTCTTTCCAGTTTCCTCAATGAGACAAACTCTTCAGCTGTTCTTCATCTTCCCTGAACCATGAATTGTCAAGAGTGAGGTAAGATTGAACCATGTTAGTGCATTGTGAGAGATGAAGGCTGGTTGGAGAAGTTGAGCTGTGAAATAGAGTAGAGAGAGTACAAATCACAGAATCACAGAATCACTAGGTTGGAAAGGACCTTCAAGATCATCAAGTCCAACCATTAATCCAGTGCCATCATGTCCCCTAACAAACCATGTCCTGAAGTGCCACATCCACATGTTTTTTGAACACTTCCAGAGATGACGCCTCCACCACCTGCCTGGGCAGCCTGTTCCAATGCCTGACCACTCTCTCGGTGAAGAAATTTTTCCTAATATCCAATGTAAACCTCCCCTGGCGCAACTTGAGGCCATTTCCTCTCGTCCTATTGCTAGTTACTTGGGAGAAGAGGCCAACATCCTCGTCGCCACAACCCCCTTTCAGGTAGTTGTAGAGAGTGATAAGGTCTCCCCTCAGCCTCCTCTTCTCCAGACTAAACACCCCCAGTTCCCTCAGCCGTTCCTCATAAGACTTGTGCTCCAGCCCCCTCACCAATCCATAATTTGGATTTTTTGCTGTGTCATATTTACACAGTTGCATCAAAATTGGATTAGCTCCTCACCTGAATAAAAGATAATGAGATATTAAAATAAAATTCTGCATAGCTAGATTCTATAGGATCACTTCTGCTTTTTCATATTAAACCCAGAAACTCATATGAATAATTTACATTTTCTGCAATACCTTCTCAGTTTTTCCTGCAATTGAACAAGACTTGCCATGAATCAATTTTTAATTACTTACAAAATTGTAAAAGGGTTCCATACCTTGTTTTGGATGCCTTGGCATAATATTCTTCAATAAGCATATGAAAGCAGAGTTCTCTTCCGGTATCAATTAATAGTTACGGAGAGTACAATTAACTAAAATGTGCTCCTACAGGCAAAACCCTCAATAAAGTATTCCTTTAGAGACAAGATCATCAGGAGCTGGAAGGCCTCAGCACCTTTGTGGCTGTTCTGGGCTTGTACACTCAGGTTTGCAGTGAATGTCTGATTGAGAGCCCTGATATCTTCAAAGTTTATTATCTCTGTTGTCCATTTTTATGGTCTTTGTTCACTGCACTTGCAAATACCCCTCCTATGTCCTGACAAACTCCTTTAGCAAAAAGAAGTGTACAAGGAAAAGCCTCAAGTCATTTGTTTTTTATTTGCTGTAATGACGAGCTGCATTGTTGACTTTTCATTGGTTTTTGGTGAGGAAACTTTGTTCTAATATATCTTACGTGGTTTGGTTGTAGTGCGATGCTTGGGTCAGCTATTGTAAATTAAACATACAGCATTTGCCTTGTAGGGTTCTTGATGCTATGGGTACGAACAAATGAATGATCTTTCCCCTAATTCTTATCCATGTTCTCTTGATTCTGATCTAGTTTCTGACAGCACTGGCAATGGTCTTGAAAGCAATGGAAAGCTACTTAAAAATAGGAATAATTTGTGTGAAACATTTTGTGAGGATATTTTCAGTATGAAATGAATTTTGGCACAAGAAGGTGCACACTGAAACTGGAAACTTTGAAACTTTGAAATTCTGACCCATACTATCCCACAAAATGCCACAAAATTCTCTATTACATGTCACAAGTTTTGAGAATCTTAATTTTTATTTGACAGTGGCACATTAGAGAGCAACTTAAAAGTCTTTGATTCATAAAACGTCCATATTAACTCTCAATGGTAAATGAAGAAAGAATATAAAGCCCAAAGGCAAAAATACATCAATAAAATTTTCAGGCACCATAACAATTGAAGAAGTGGGGGTCTTTTCAGAGAAGCAGCATTTTTTATTCCCACAACAGATTTACTGGTCATCGTGCGGGTGTACCATTTCAGATGAAACCGAAGCAGCACACAGCAAAATGCATCACAGATTTGGGGCATCTGGGCTGTAGGAGAGATTTTCCTTACAGTGACATGCCCTGCAGTGCAGAGGCCTGTCCAGTTTCAACTGTCTTTAAGTGATGCCAAGATATTGTGGTGATAGCATAGACACAGAAGATTCTTGCACTAGAAAATTTGTAGTAAAAAGCTGTTTTCTTTCACCTGCGTTTACTTCTGTGGCATATCGTTTTGTGTGCACAGCTGAAGTGATCAGTATTAATTAAAAAACAATAAAACATATACCTCCTCTTCAGGTTGTGCCATTTCTCAGGATGACATCCAGCACCTTACTGCCACTGGGAGAGGTCACATTTGGAAAATGCCCAGTTGCCTGCATGCCTTTGGGATGGTTACGCACCATAGAATTCTTTAACCTGATTTTTGTCTTTATTTTACCATGTCTGTTTTCCTTCACTGAGGTTGACTCCAAGGAACTTTACTTGGCCTTCCTCTGAGAAGGGAGGACACCAAAGGCTTTTCTTACAGTTTGTATACATCAAAATGTGAAGAGGATCAAGCAGAAAATGTAAATGCCACCACTTGCATAGTTTAAAATTGTAAATCCCTACAAAGTAAGGCTAATTAAAGTCCCTGTCTTCACTAACCAACTATTCATACTCTGTCTTACTCCAAAAAGGCCAGGTACGTGGGGGATTAGTGAGTGCCTGCATTATCAGATATCTGGCATCAAGTAACTAAGCAAGATGTCCAAGCTTCTGTGATTCCTTGGAGCTGTTTATATTTTTCCAGCTGGAGTAGGCATTCCTCAGCCCTGGGAGAGCAGGGAGGGAAGTACACCACACCTCCAAATCCCATTTACTTTCTCTTTTCCCACAGGAGAGAATCACTTTGTTGAGAGACAAGGTGGTTAGAAGTTAATTGCAATTTAATTACCTGCTGTGTATATCTTTGCAACTGAAGGAAAAGACAGCCTCTTAGTTACTATCTTCATACTTTCAAAAATAGCCCAATGAGGCTTTCAAAAGAGGTCTGTAAAATTGGAGTGCACTTTTTACACATGCAGTCAAGCGATTCCCCCAGTCTTGTTCTTGCAAATGCCATGGGGCAGCATGGGTTTTGAGCGGGAAAGTTGTTGTGTCTCTGATTAAAACTTGAAGATATCTGGGACTAAGCTAGATATTTTCAACAATCAATTAACACAATACTAATGAAAATATTACTAGCTTTATTTATTTTTCCTATGATGTTGACATGTAGGATGAGGTCGTCTTTCTTCCAGGTGCTAAACAAACAGCCTCCCTCCAAAAGAACTTAAAATCTTGAATATTCTCTTAAGGGTAAAATTTTCAGATAAACCTCTGAAAATCTAACCTATTCCATGGCCACGGTCTGTTTTAAAAATAGTATAATTATTAGGCTGATAAAGATTGCCTTTTAGTGGGTCTTTATTGTGCCATTAACTTGAAAATGCCATTATTGTAATAAGATTTTTATTATTACAATTGAAATTTGGCTTGGTTTTACAGATTGGGTGTAACTGGGTTTTATAGAAGCCTCTATAGTGAAGTTCAAATATTATTTGAATTCAAAAGCGTGTGTATTAATAAGAATGTAGTTTACTCAATATACCTGGTACAGAGGTGGGGTGAAAATATGTGTAGCAAAGTAAATGTTAGAACCAACATTTTCTGGGGAAGATTGATGTGTAGTAGATATGGCAGAAGACTGAGTTTCAGGAATCAAGTTCTGCTTTTTTTGTTGTTGTTTTATTTGTAAAATGTTTAAAATTCTTGTGTCAAAAGGCCTATGTAATGCTTAGTACTGGCTTGTTCCCATTTCTTCCACCAGCTCCTTGTTTAACCAGGGACTAATAATCACTTAGCTTTTGTATGGCTGAGTTTACTTATGAATGTGTTCACTATGAGTATTTTGTCAGAGGTGTTTTTAAGTTTGATTTTTTTTTTAATCTAAAGATAAAAGGCTTTATTTTAATAACTGTCTAATTCGTGAAGCAACACTGACATATTAAGTAAAACAGTACACAGTTTTTATAGTGTCATCTTAGCAAAAAAACTAAGCCCTGACTGTGTTTTACAGACATGTATTTTCTCCTTCATATTGAAAGAAAGGGAAAGATGATTGCTACTAGAGTTTTTGAAATACAAGAAAAGCTGATGGTAACACTGTTGGTGCATCTACAAACAGTGCTCTGCAAGGCTCTGAAGCCTGTGGACCACCCATTTTAAACTGCAAAGCACAAAATTTAACCTCGGAGACTGTACAGGATGGTTTGGCACTACCTGAACTTCCTCAGGGGAAGTGACAAGAATAGTACTTTGTACTTACAATGCCTTTCCCCTAGAATAGCTCTTAATAGTGCATTTTGCAGATGAGAAAATAGAAATACAGAGAAAAAGTGAGGCTGCAATGCAATGAGACACTAAATCACATCTTTATTATGAATGATTGTTCTTTAACTTAAAATTAAGCATATGCTCACATGTTATGTTGGTCTGGGGCTGCATCGCTTGTCTAAGGTCATACAGCAGACAGTTCCAGCATTAAGACTATTGGAATCTGTGATTCTCACTACTCCGCTCTTTTTCTGGGTTGTGGATAACATCAACAGCAGAGATGAGAAAATGCAGTAATTAGAAAAGAATAAACCTGACCAGCAGGTGGTTAACACTTTTACAGAATATGACATTTTCCATCTTTACTAGCATAAACAACCAAGAGACACTGATGGTCATGCAAGAGAATATGCTATGAGAAAAAAATGCAGTTAAGGGCATTCCATGTGCAATTCAAGGCTCTATGTGCATTGAAGAAAGACTGTTGAACTCTCCTGGGAAGAGTAAAGTTTTTAGTAATAGTGTGACATTGAGAGATGATGTGGTGGTTATGCTCTTTGACATTAATCCTCAGTAATGCTAACTAAAGTTTTGTGCACACAGCTATATGAAATAAATATGTGCATTTGCCATAGAATTCCTGCAGATTGACAGCTTTTGTTACAAAAAAAGTGTATAGTGTTCAACAGACACTAGCAATAACATTTTTTCTGCTTTTGTAAAGAAGATGTAAATCATTCAGTGCAGTGTGTTTGTACAGCTAAGATATTTTATTGATATCAGGTTGCCCCAAAGTCTGGCTTTGGGCTTTGGAAGGGACCAAATGGTTTCTGGAGGTTTTGGTTGGTTTTTTTTTTTGGTTGTTTTTTTTTTTTTTTATGGGCAGGATTAAAGAATGTAAAAGACTATTTGTATTCAACAGTTTAAGCTGTTAGTAAACATGTCCCCTTTAAATTAAGTGATGGTGAAGACAAAGAAAGTGCTTTGTTGTTGTCAGATGGATTTGTCTTAAGTCAAATGGGCAAACAAGTTAAACATCAGTCCTCTTTAAATCCCTAATGGCTGTGCAGATTAAATCTCAAAAGGTCTGTAAAATGAGTAAAAAAATTAAATTGCTTTACTTCTTCCCATCGTTTACTTTGGCTAAAACATTTTTCTTCTTCCTTTTCTTTTTTCTTCTCTTTTTTCTTCTCATCCAGCTTTAAAGAACTTTGTTTTCAAACTGCATTAACATACAGACAAATATTAAACAAGAATTTCACTTCTCTGCACTCTTGTCACTTGTGATGAATACCTCCTTGCTCGGTAAGTGCTGGTGACACATCATTGTGGCAGCTTCTGCCTCTCAACAGGAGGATAATTAATCTTGCTATCAACACTCCTAAACAGGGGTAGTTAGTTCAAAGTTTTATTCCATAGAGCTGCTTTGTATGGGGTGGGATTCCTTCATTTGAAATAGCTGCCTCTGAATCATGGCCTTCCTGTGATTAGCTTTTCTTTAATGCTGGAGGGGTTGATTTGTGTGGGAACAACAAAATGAGTAGGCTTTGTGCTGTTCTGACCTGGCACTTTTATGCCTTAATAAAGTGGGTGGGTGCAGCATGCAATTCAGAAAAGATACCAAGAGCTAAGGTAGGAGTGTGGATGTGAATTCATGATGTTGTTCTGCAGATTCTTCTTCCTTCCGACTGACTACAATGGGAATTGGGTGGTTTGGTTTCTGGCAGAAAGAGATCTAGGGTGAACATGTTGCATATACATCCCAGCTATGAGTGTGAGTATATTTTCTATGCGCATCCAAAAGCTGTCAGCATCAGAAGTATTAGAAGGGGGACAGACTGCTCGGTAGCTGAGCATTTAAGACTAAGCATTCACAACTTTTTCCCCCATGAATTTAATCATTCCAGCAGCTCTGTGATGATGAAAATCAACCAACAGAGTATTTGCTCCAATTGGATTTTCATTCAGTTTATTAATGATAAAGAAACCCAACTTCATGCATATTAAAGGAGTGTTGATTGAAGGTCACAGAGGTGTTAGCTGTGGTGTCCTGGCTAAATTCCAGTTGTCTAATTACAATCTGCCTTCCTAAAACTCCCTTGTAGTTTCATTATTTAGATCATTAGCTCTTTATATTTTGTTCCAAACTCTTAGTAGCATGACTTTATTTTTGTTAAAGAGCTTTCACTGTTGAGCATGTTGGTTCATCAGAAGGCAAACGGTGAAGCCAACTTCCTGCCTCTTTGCATGCAATATCAATGACATAGATAGGGGATTTAAGTGGGAATACATCTAGCTCCAGTAAAAAGCAACTGAGGCATGTTTTACAATGTCATGTCACACTCTGTGACTGTCATTTGCTGTACTAGAATCAGATAGCACACATATGGAAAGGTGCATCTTTTTGCTGTTTTCTTCGAGTTATCTAAACACATCATTGGACATGATTTTTACCCCCACTCTTTCATTTTTGAATTGCATGCTACTTACTCTTGCTGGCCAGATGCTTTCTACCTTCTGGCAAGCATCCTTTTTTTGCAGAAGTTTGCTGAACCAGGCAGGTCAGATGGGCAATCTCTTTTTGCTGCTTGTCGCATACCAGTTGCTTTTTCCAAAGGCGTGTGAGCTATCTCTGGCCCTTCTAAAGGGATCATGCTGGGAAACATAGGAATATCTTTTCTATTTGGTGGTGCAGAATAGGATTGCCCTCCACTTCAGACAAACCTGTGTTTGGTCAGGCCTCCCAAAGCTCTCTGTAGGAGAAAGATGGGTTCTGTACTCAGTTCTGAACTCTAGCGATCATGTTGCTGCTTGCAGAGCTGATCCATAAAGTTAGGTGGCATTTAGTATCTCCAATATTGTTTTCACACTTAACAGGCAGGGGCCACACCATTGACTGAGATCAAATTGGCTGTGGTCTGTGCTGACTTTACTCTTACACTTTACTTGTGATTTTTGGTTGCTGATGGAGGAGCAGCAGTGAAGCAGCTATTTAGAAATGGGTTCAAATGCAGTTGAAATAGTTGGCTCTAGAGATTAGGTCCACACTCTTAATTAAAAAAGGCAAGAAAATGATTTATCAATTATTCAAGATGTTTTCTTTGTACAAAACACTGAGTTTTTTTGTAAGTATATGTGTCTCAATATAGTGTTTTTATTGAACTACTACATGTAATTAGAAACCAAAGGTAAATGGTGTCTCAGTGAGTCAAGAAAGCCACAGAGGAGCTGAGTGGTGTCTGTAGCCTTCTGAGCACTGTCAGTTCTCCACGAAGCCTATCTAAGGGTGATTAGCTCTTTACTCACCCTTACTTCAGCTTGTTTCTAACTAATGATGATTTACCGTTTTGCTAAACGCTAAGCAGCATTTGTTTGACAGAGTGCAAAGTGCAGGCTTAGAGAAAAGCAGGTAAAGATTCACTACAAAGGGCCTGTCAAAATACTTCTAAAATATACCATCATAGTGTTAAACAGTTTATTAATAAACCCATTAATACCCAAGGATTTTTTTTTGTGTGAGTCTGGAGGTTCTGTTAAAAACATCAGTGTTTAAGATGCTATCCACACAGGCTTAATGCCAGGGAAAGCAATCCCATTAAATTGGACCTCATAAATATTTCATGAGGTCCAATTTAAAATTAATCTTGGCATGCAGCCAAACCAGGCAGTATATTTGCTACTGTATTAAAAAGAAGCAGCAGATGAGGTATTTTTTCACAATGGTAATCTGACTGGATTTTTGCACAATCCTAACAATATTTTTAATAATACAGCTGTTAGTTTTGGCAGGAAGAAATGCATTTCTTTCATCACCTGTTTCATGCAAGAATCATACTGCAACTAGCATATTTTAAATGTCATCATTTTAGAAGATAATTTTTTTTTCCTGGTGATGAAATCTCTGTTTTCTGAAAAAAATTTCACCTTGTTACTTTCAAGGAAATAAGTAGTCAGAGCTGTAACTTAACAGTGAGAGAGTGGTTTCTTCAGGAAAAGGCTATTTTCAAAAGGGATTTAGGCAGGTAGGAGATTTCAGTGTGATTTGAGTCTGAAGTACCCAAGTCAACTGGGAAATAAAGTTTAGGGTTTTAAGTATTTTGAGGATTGTGAAATTTACTTCTGGTCACAGTGTTAGTAGGCAAATTGGAAGAACTGCGATTTGACAACAGTTGAGACTCAGTAAAAATATATCCCTAGGTATGATCAAAATCTTCTAGGAAAGCCTTTATATATTTTTCAGAGACAATGTGTCCTGATTTAATGCCTCTCTGGGTCAATTGGGGTTTTAATCGGTGGATACAGAATCAGAACACATAAAACATAGGCAGAGAAAGGGCAACTCATTTACTTTGCTCATTTAGGACATCAGATGGTTCTGGGAGACTGCCTGATGGGAAAAGAATTCAGGCTGAAAAAAAATCATTGCGAAAGGAAGAAGTCTCCTACTCTTGACAATAAGCATCAGATGAGTTCTCTAAATAATTGCCCGTTTTTGACAAGAATATTAGGAGATTCACTCTTTTCTGTCTTTCATATATTGCTTTTTGTCCTAATCTGTGAGCCAAATTCCAGTCTCAAGGATTTCCCATATACATTTGGAAAACACTTAAAACTGTGTGTGTGAGCAAAGTGAACAAATAATAAATACAATGACGATATAAGAGCTTGAGTAACGGTTTGTGTTGTATGGCTTTAAAACTGGTTTAAGGATGAAGAAGAAAGCCTTTTATGCTGGAATAATTTCTGGGAGACACTGGTGACGAACAAGATTACAGGGTGTTTAGAGATGTGTGTTTCAATAAGGAGCAATCACCATTCATATGCATACGTTTCATTTAAATGCATTATATACACTAGCAGATTGGGAGGCAATCCTGAGATATTGAACGTAATTTATTTGGATTTGAAGAAAGCCTTTGCTTTTGTGCCTTACAATGGATTTGATTTACTAAGTCAGGAGACATAGTGGAAGCAAATTCAGATGGACTTGCATTTGGCTGAGGAAAGGGGAAGAACAATAATATCAATGTGGAAATGGACAAAGGTAACATGTAGGAAATGGCACGGGGTTCAGCTCACCTGACTTGCTGCCTGAAATTCTTGTTAAGGAGTAACAGAGTGAAGGGGTGAGGGGTGCTTCTTCAGTTAGCAACTTGTGCCTTCTGCCTTAGAGATGAACTGCATCATCTTGTGAAAGCACTGCTCTACCCCATTTACTATAGATGGAGCCTAGAGACCTAGGCTGTACTAGATGCTTCATGTGAAATTAGAAGAGGTGAATGCCAAATTTGTTATTATTGTATGTGTGTTGTCTCTTTTCTTGTTTGCAACTGGTGAGAGACCTAAAAGTCCATTTAACTCATCTGAACTCTTCTCTAGTGGGTTTTGGACAGGGCCCTCTAGCCTTTTTGGTGGAAGGGAAGGAAATGAAATGCTTCCTGTCAGGGAAAGGTGACCTTGATCAAACACTGCGTACACTGGCAATACTGGATGGGTTATGCAGGGAAGGAGCGAACAGCTCTGGCAGCCAGCAGGGATTTGCTGAGGATGGGTCACCTACAAGCTAGTGATGCTACAAGACAGTGAGAGCTAGTCACAGCTCAGCAGTGAGATATGTCAAATGCTTCGGTTACACATAAGAGTCTTCAAGATCTGCATTTAAAAGAGTCTGTGAGATATGAATAAAAGGACATATAAGAAACCAGAGGGGCTTGATTCTTCCAAAGAGGGGCTTGTCAGTATGGGGGAAGTGAAAGATGCAGACTTTTGAGAATTAGGGATTTCATTAGTTCAAGGAACTAAAAAATAAAAGATCTATATTTTTTAGCAATATTTGGTCAAAAGTTGAGTCTTGTTGAGCTTTCATTTTACACATTTGGAACGCACTTCTGGAGTTTGTCTAGTCCAACAGTGCCTGCTCAAAACAGGGACAGCTAGAGCAAGTTACTCAGGGCCATGTCTAGTTGGGTTTTGAATATATCCAAGGATGGAGACTCCACAACCTCTCTGGGCAACATGTTCCCATGTTCAGTAACCCTTACAGTATAAAAGTTTTTTCTTATGTTTAAATGGAATTCCTTGTATTTCAGTTTGTGCCCATTGTCTCTTGTCCTTTCCCTGGATACCACTGAGAAGACTGGGGCTCTGTCTTGTGTATGACATCTCATCAGCTATTTATATGGTCAGCCTGTTTATAATGAGGTTATTCCTCCCAAAGGACAGGACTTTGTGTTGAACTCCATGAAAGTCCTCTTTGCCCATTTCTCCAGCATGTGGAGGTCCCTCTGAATGACAGTACAACCATGTGGTCTGTTAAACACTTCTCCCAGTTTTGTATTATCTGTAAACTTGCTGAGGGTGCACTGTGCCCCATCTTCTAGTTAATTAATGAAGATGGTAAACAGTATTGCCCCCAGCATCCATCCCTGGGGTACACCACTGGTGATTGGCCTCCAGCTGGACTTCATAAAATCATAGAATAGTTTGGGTTGGAAGAGACCTTTAAAGTTCATCTAGTCCAACCCCCTGCAATAAGCAGGGACATCTAGATCAGGTTGCTCAGATCCCCGTCCAACTTGACCTGGAATGTTTCCAGGGATGGGGCATCTACCACCTCTCTGGGCAACCTGTGCCAGTGCTTCACCCCCCTTGTCATAAAAATTTTTTTCCTTCTATCTAGTCTGAATCTACCCTCTTTTAGTGTAAAACCATTAGCCCTTGTCCTATTGCAACAGGCCCTGCTAAATAGTCTGTTCCCATCTTTCTTATAAGTCCCCTTTAAGTACTGGAAGGCTGCAATAAGGTCTCCCCAGAGCCTTCTCTTCTCCAGGCTGAACAACTCCAACTCTCTCAGCCTGTCCTCACAGGAGAGGTGTTCCATCATTCTGAGCATTTTTGTGGCCTCCTCTGGATCCGCTCCAACAGGTCCATGTCTTTCCCGTGCTGAGAGCCCCAGAGCTGGATGCAGTACTGCAGGTGGGGTCCCACCAGAGCGGAGTAGAGGGGCAGAATCACCTCCCTCGACCTGCTGCACATGTTTCTTTGGATGCAGCCCAGGCTGTGGTTGGCCTTCTGGGCTGTGGGCGCACATTGCTGGCTCATGTCCAGCTTTTCATCCACCAGTACCCCCAAGTCTTTCTCGGCAGGGCTGCTCGCCATCCCTTCATCCCCCAGCTTGTATTGATACTGGGGGTTGCCCTGACCCATGTGCAGGACCTTGCTCTTGGCCTTGTTGAACCTCATGGGGTTCACATGGGCCCATTCCTCGAGCTTGTCCAGGTCCCTCTGGATGGCATTCCATCCCTCAGGTGTGTCAACCACACCACTCAACTTGGTGTCATCTGCATACTTGCTGGGGGTGCACTTGATCCCATTATCTATGTCATTGATGAAGATATTATGCCAGTGATCACATCTGTTTGAACCCCAGCAGTTCAGCAAGTTTTCAGTTCATCTCACAGTTCACTTATCTAGCCTGTACTTCATCAGTTTCTCTGTGAGGGTGTTGTGGGAGACACCACTGAAAACCATACTGCAGTTATGGACACCATTCACTGCTGTCCTTTTGTGCACCAAGCCAGTCATCCCATGGTAGAAGGCTATTGGTTTGGTCAGATATTTTTTCTTCATAAATGCATGCTGATAAATCCTAATAATTTTCTTGACCTTCAGGTGCGTGGAAATATTTTCTGGGACTATTTGCTCCATCACATTCCCTGGAATTGAGGTGAGGCTTCAAATGATGCAAAATAAAATAAAACAAAACAATAATTATTTTCAGTAATTAGGTTTTGACTTAAAAATCAACCTGCACAGGTTAATATTGCTAGATCCAGATAAAAGATGAAATTAAAATAATTGGGAGGGAAGATTAAAGGGCAAGGGAAGGTTAAGAATGCTGCAAGGTATAAGAAAGGTATAAAAGCTGCAAGGTCAGTAAGAGAGGTCAAGAACTCGAGTTCTGAGATTCTTCTGCCAAGATCTTTGGCTTCCTTGGACTTGAGGTCATCCAGGAACTAAACAGCAGGCAACTACTAATGCCATCTGCTGGAAAAGGAAACTTGTGATACTGGGTCTCCTTCCCCACAATGTTTTTAATCTACTAATCTTGATGAAGATGGCTGTTTTGGAAATAGTCTCATTCTGAGGGAAAAGCCGTTATTATGCATCAGCTCCTTGGAAAACAATAACACACATGGAAATTTCTTACAATGGAAAGGTCAGTTTATCGTATGGTACATCTTTGTATACTGGAGTACATGCAATGCCGTGGCAGTCCCATTGTTATGAGTCTCGTCATTTCTTTTAGCATTGTTCCCTGCCCAGTCTAGATGCTGATCACAATACCTATCTCTAGATACCAGCTTTAAATACCCAAACACAAGAAGCTAGATTGTCTGTTTGCGGATAATGAGCTGTTTTCATCTGCTTTTTACAGCTCCTTTCTTGCTATCCTCTCAAGAGAAAGCGATCCTTTTCTTCTTGGCCCAAGATGTAAATTCTGAATGAATAAAGACCTTCCTCAGTTATGCCAGAGGATGGAGAGCTTGCAGTGATTAAGAGTGAAGGTGAGAGCTCATGTTTTATCAAAGAAAGGATATATTGAATGGTGGTAAAAAGATAACTAAGCTGGATATATAAGAAGGAAGAGAGAGAAATTAAATAAAACATCATAGAGTAATTTAGGGTTAATAAAAAGACCAATCTGCTGTAATTTGGAAGCTTACCCACTCAAAATGACAAAGGGGGTAGAAAGGCTGGAGTTAACAGGGTGACTATGATTCACCAAAGTGACTGCAGAAAAGGCAAACAGAAAGTCTCAGACTTTCTGTTTCCAGTAGTGATAGAGTATTAATGTCATCACAAAAAGCATTGTTAAAGATTAGCATTGTTTAGCCTAGCAAACACTGTGCTGTAAGTGTATATGGCTTCTACCTATAAACCTATCAAGGGAGGAAAAACACTAGTGCTGTTGAAGCTAGAAGATAATGTTGGCATTAAAACAAATAGGTTTAATCATCCGTGAGTAAGGCTGGCAATATGAACAACATTTGTAAGTATCAGAAAGAGCAGTTAAAATTTCTGGAGGCACCTCCCATTGCAAACTGTGGGGAGATAAAAATTTACGTAGCTTAATGATGGAGTGTGCTCAGCTTATAAAAGAGTGTAATGCAGTAGCCTATGACAGCTCACACTATGTTTCAAGAGTTTTTTTCTAGTAAACATACTGATAAAATCACAAGAGGTGGGATTCAGTTGCCTAGCCATAGGTATCTAGTGCCTTTTGAGATACTTTAGGATATCATGGCTGGCCTTCAGTTGCCACTCCTGAAGGGTGTAGGTCTCTCAAATCCTGTGTCACATCTGATGGGTGTCAGATAGATGCTTCAGAGTCTCTGTGGTATCTCAGAATGCATTAGATGCTTGTGTCTGAGCCGCTGAATCAAGCCCTGAAAGTCAATAAAGAAGGTATTAGCAAAGTTAAACTCAGCTTTGCTTATCTCTGGTTTGTAGTGGTAGTGAAATATCAGCACATTATGCTGATATAATGTGCTCTTGCATCAGCTTGTTAGCTTTGATATGTGTTTAAGGTTTTTTTTTATGAACTCATTAGAAATGAAGGAATTAAAACTATATGAAGCGTAGTTTGTGAATTATGTAAAGAAATATCTGTTGCTGCTGAATACTAAATTATGCTGTAGAGGACAATATAGGAGCAGCCAACAGCAAATTCTGTACAACACAAACATTTTTTTATCACTGTCAGGAGTCTATACTGTCCCTTGCCTTCTGCAACTCTTCAGTAACCAGTGTTCTTTCACTTTTTAAATTGATGGGTAAACAATGATGTCTCCAATCTTACTTAAACGTGTCAGCTTCCTGAGATGCCATTACACGTCTTTTGTAATGGTGTTACAGTTTAAGTCCATTTTAGATCTTTGGTACCAATGAATGTTTGTCTTAAATTAATAAAATATAGGATGACTCCAAAGCCTACTGAAATGAGTAAAATTAGTTGAGTGTTACATTGATTTAGTGAGAGTTAGAACAAGCTACATGTATGGAAACAGGATTAATTAATTTGTATTGACTGCAACATAAATGGAGAAAATTCTCGAAGAAGAGGTAGAGGTGCCCTTAGAAGTGGGACTGGATGATATTTAGTGAAACTCTGGAGTTGATACTAGATAAATTTGGCACTCTATGAAAGCAGATCAGCATTCCATTCAAGTTGTCATGCTTCCCTTTCAAAAGTAGACTTTTATCTTTTGCCTTCAGAAGGAAAGCATGTGATTTTTACAACCAGGTGTTTCTGACCATATGCCAATATTATTAATATCAACACATTAATAATATTATTAGAAGATTATCCACTGTGCATAAGGACCTACACAGCTTTTGCAATTTCATATGTTAATGATCTTTGGGGATAAGATGGAAGTTGAAGTAGATTTATATCTCTACAATAGCATGCAGTGTCCTGACAGCATGCTACTATTTCTCCATTATATGGGGTAAGATTTATACCAGATTACCAGCACACAAAGTTGAAAGCATTATCTTTGGCTATATATTTTATAGGGGAATTTTTTGAATAGAAGGAAGTTGCTTTATACTAGATAAGATTTTCTGTGGAAATTATGGAGCTGCAACTCAGGTATCCCAGTTGTAAGCTACACCTGGAAAAGGAGAAAGCGTTTGACTGAGTGGAGTGGCGATGTCTGCTTATGATACTTCAAGATACAGGGGATGTACCCTATAATATCCAAGCTTTCGTTTTTGGAATTATTTTAGTTTCAGTTCTGGCAATGCCTTACTGTTGCTTCTACTCATTCTGTCTTTGGAGTTTCAGGGATGAGGCTGTTACAGAATTATGGGTTTTATGACTCTGCTAATTCATTCCTACACTAATGATTTAGATATTTAATGCACTCGTGAACCAAAGACACTTTAGATTTTCCATGGCACATCTAGATTAATCCTATATTTTAATTTTGACTCACTTATGGTATGGGCTTTTCTGTGTCTTTGGAATCTGTTTCATTTCCCTCCTCTTCCCACCTTAAAACAAACCAACAAACCACATTGCCTTTAGACTGATTTCCTCTGCAAATATATTTTTAGATTGACCAGTGTTACCCTATTAATCCTTAACTTACAGTCTCCTCTGTTTCTTCTTGTAGTTAGATGGCCCTAGCTGTATGTATTTACATTTCCATATGTAATATTTTTCCTTTTTTTTCATAAGTACTGGGACATGTCTTAAGAGACAAAGAACACAATTCAAATACTTACCTTCTGGAACACATTTTGATTTAAATGAATTAATAAATTAATAAATAAACGTCCCCTCATGCAAAATCCACAGTTCAGTTTGGGCTGAGTAAATATGAAATGTTAAAGCATAACATTTAGGAGAAGCCAGTTTGGGCCCATATTTTGCAGATAGACAGAGTCTATAATGTGATTATATTTAGGCTTAGTAGAAAACAAACCATTGCCTGCATAAACAGGCTTAGGTTACAGCGGAGGTGCTGAGGAGCTGTTTTTACGCTAATTTTATGGGTTTTATATAGTAGAGATAAACAAGTATTCCCAAGTGGAGTGAAATGTCTTTCAAACTCTCTCTGGAATCTCAAAATCGAAATTACATTGTTCTCCTGGTATAAGTTGGTATAGACAGGTAATACAAGGCCAGGTGAATTGTATCAAGGAGGCATTTTTATTAATTTGGCATGCTTACAAAATGCTTTTAGTCTGGATGGCAATCAAAGCTCTGAGATTTGAACTAATGTCAAACCCTTAGGACAACCTTTTGGTACTACCACATAGCATGATGCTTGCAGAAAGCTAAAGAAATCTAGCAAGTATCATGTGTTCAATGAGGTTGGCATACCTAAAGCATTCTTTTGGTTCCCCAAGAGTAAATTGCTGGGGAGAATTAAATATTCATTTTTACAAATACGAGTGGGTAACATTCTCGGTTCTGATAAAGGATTATATGTGAAAGTAAGAAATGTATGTTTTTAAACGTTGCAGGGACTATGAGGGACTCCATACATGTGCTTAGAGGTAGGATTGATTATTTCTTAGGTATGGTTTTATTCCAAAGATCAAGATTTCTTGAAACAGGTTTTAGTGATTTACCCTGTTTAAGACCACATCAGCCATAGATACTTTCCCAAACATCAGTAGTGTGTTATGGGTAAGATGAGAGACACCCATGATTTTATGCACTCATGCTAACCCGAACGGCTTGTATTTCTAGTAATGGTGCAGTTTTTATTCCATAGATGAAGAAGGAGAGGGAGAAAATTTGATAAATAATTGAGTTTGTTCCAAACAAATTGGGTGGCACAAAATAAGGAATATACATGAAAGGTGGCTAAGAGGATGGATTTGCCAGAGCTAAGGAGTGTAGGAGGAGATGAAAGTAGAGATGTGGCTTTGAAAGAAAAACTTTGAAAGAAGAAGAAACATGGATGTGGGAGATTTGAGGAGACACACTGAAAGAGAGGAGCCGTAGGGAGCTGAGTTTCAAGTGCAACTGAGCTGGAAGGGTTGAGAGTAAGAATGTGTTACAGAAAAGGGGAAATTGAGCCTCAGGAGCGAGGATGACAACACAGGACACAGCTGGAGATGTAGAAAGTGGAGAAGCTTCAGGGTCTGGATATGAGGGCTCCACAAGGGAAAACAATGAGGATTTCAGCAATAAAAAGGCTCGTGTCATCAAACACGATGACATAATGAGGAAAAGAAATATGATACTATTCATATTGGGTCATATTCTCTTTGAGTTAAATGGCCTTTACCAAAAAGAGTTTACCTACTTAGGTGCACTACTAAATGATCTTATAAAAATATAGACATCTTAGGTATAACGAGGTCTGTAGAAGGTGGAGAGACAAACCTTTAGAGTATGGCAGAGGAGGTCACCTAAGAGACTGAGAGAGGTAATTAGTCTGGAGGAAATTGTCTGAGAGAAATCAAATTAAGAGCTTCAGGATGCAAACTGAGAAATGTCACTTTATTATTGCTTCTGCCTCTCCTAACAATTTATAAGAGACATTTATTGCACCAAGCAGTTGCTACTACACTAGTTGACTACAGAAGCAGAAAGATTGGTGTTTAGAACAGATGAAACTGCCTCTTGAGAAAAATGGGTGACAGTCTGCACTTTGAATTTTGTTTTAAAAAATTGATTAAATCAATTTACATCTTCCGTTAAAGCAGAAACAAGTTGAATCCTAATTTCATTTTATCAGTGCTCTAGGATTTTAGAAAAAAATTTTGATTTTGCCTGAATTCTAATTTTGATGAATCAGCATGCATTTTGAGAAACCTCATGTATAGGCAGACAGGGCTGCATTTTTTTTTTGTTTTACTAAGTGTCTTTGTGGTAGGTGTGTTCAAATAGTCTTTATGTTTAATCTAAACCACCGTATTTCAGGAAATGACCTTGCATAAGTCCATAGTTTCTCTTCTCTGCATTTTATAAATAGGAAATCACTGACTCTGATTTCTTGTGAAAAGAATGTACTGATTTCTTAAAAGTAGCTAGAGAGTAAAGGTACTTAAAAGAAGTGTGGGTGTTCAGTATTTATTGGGTTCTCAATAAATTTTTTTAGCCTCTTGCACAAGTTTCATTTACATTACTCTTTCTTGGCATTAAAAAAAGGACTGGGAAAAACCTGGTGACTTTTTGAGGATTTCACTATGTTACCTTGCTTCTATAATTACATAGACTTAAATCAACTGATTTACTCCACTCTGAAACTAAATAAGCCTTACTCAGCCTTATCGCACGTATTTATCAGCACAGTTCTGTTTTAAAATGTTATTGGCTGTAGCAATTACAGTCTTCATAATTTATGATATTATAGCATAAGCTCTTTTTTGCCTGGAGCTCTATAATTTATTTATGTGTGTTTTTATTTACATAACATATTCATTACTTATGAAAGACACTTCAGTGGTAACGCTGAAGAGCAACAGCATGGAATGCATGCACAAAATAATGGTTTTAAGGTATGTGCCATCTTCTTTGAGATCATCTTGCAAAGCTGGTAGTTCCAAGCAGCATCCAGAAATTATTCATTCCTTTCTTCTAACTCAGTCTATTCCCATTTCAGCAAACTACTATATCAATGGCATGTTTTCAGCATGCTCTCTGTGAGTATATTTAGCATTTGGACTTTTATTGATATCAACAGGACTATATGGCTCAATTTCCATCCATTCAGAAATATGTATCCAAGAAAACAGGGCCATGTAGGAACTTAAGTTTAGTATTGGTTAACAGACTCACTTTCTCAAAGTTACGTTTGCTGCTTTATAAACATTCCAAGGCTGAGTAATATGGAGCTCTAAATCTTGAAAATAGTACTAATGAGCATCAACTCATTGCTTAATGCCTCCAGACAACAGATTTGATTGTATATTTATGAGGAACAGTGCACCTTCTTCCTTAATCTTTTTGAGTAATGAGACCCTCAGTGTAGTGTCTATATTCCATAAGCTGTTGGTGCTCCATGACATTTATCTTCTGTTAGGCAACTAGATCAACATTAAGTACTAACAAAGCAAAGCAAAGGTGGTGGTCTTGGTTTGAAGAAGTCAGCTGCTATAAATGTGAAAGTCAGTAACTGAATTTAGTAAAATCGCTTCCAGAAACCTAACTGGCTTCTGCAGACTTGCAATATAAGACTATGTAATGTGAGATTTGTGCGAGTCTGCTGCCATTTTTTAGGACCTGTTCCTTGCATGTGAGAGTACTTCCAACGTATATATGCAGTCCCAGGCAAATCAGCGGAAACACTGAAACGGGTAATGGTTCTCAGCTTGAGCCTCTGCTTTTGATAAGACTAGTGGGTGGATCTCAATACAAACAAAAGCTTGTCAATACACAGGATTGTTGCTTCCATGGACACATCATCATAATGAAAATCTCACACTTAGTCTGTATCTTAAATTCCAATGGAATATTGAAAGTTCTCAAAGTGTGATCAATAAGCTAGCCTTAAAATATGACATATTTAAATACAGCATAGTGTCTTGCTTTTAAAAATGAATGGGATCAATACATTTTGTTTAGATGTCCACAGTCATGGAATTGATTGATCTTTAATTCTGAAAGGTAAGTGAAAGTGCCTGAAACATTTACTATAATAATACATTAAGACGATCATTATAAATGCAGTGGACCCTATGCCCTAGAGATGCCAGGAAGGAACGTGTTTTTCATAAGTAATGCTTGTTGCTCTGGACGCAGTGTTTCTTCTGCAGGTTGTACCTCCAGCGTGACATATTAATGTCACTGGATTTCTTTTTAGTATTGCTGATTGCGTGGTATTCAAGCATGATTTTTGCTTTGGTTCAGCAACGTGGTGTGTCATGGGCTTCCATACTCATGTGTGACTTGCAGATAAAGAACTAAACACTTGAAGCTCAGAGTGAAAGTGTTGGCATCATGTTTTGGCACTATAACTTTAGGTGGTACCTTGCTTATACTGTGGTGGCTGGGTAGGAGGGTTCTGCTGAGAAGTTGATACTGTAAAAAATGTCATGCTTGACTTAAGAAGACTACTTCAGAGGCATTTTAACCAACTCTGTGCCAATCAATGGAAGAGTTGTACAGTAGTTAGCAGGAAATTTTTTTCTTTTTTGTTTTTTTTTTTCCAGTTGGTGTGATCACAGCTGTTAGGAGACCCTAGGCCAACTCTGTCAGCATCTATGCTAAATTATCACTATTGAACATGGACTTCTGTGTCAGGCAGAGTGATACATTATAGAGTATTTTACTCATGCTTCTCATATCAGGGAAGGACAGGGTCCCACTTTGCAAACAAACTTGCCTCAGCTGTAAATGTTTATGGAACACTTTCCTCCTGAAGTGAGTATTATATATTCAATTATAGGTGGTACCAGTTGGTTTGTACTAGTCTGAAACAAAGCTGGTTAAAACCAACCAGCTAATGTGAGTAATAAAAGTGATGTCCCAGCAAAGTATGTCTCTAATATAACCTTAATAATACTTCCATTGCCTTCTGAATAGTATATTTGTTTTTAAAAATGTTATTTTGGGTGAGTCAGAGCAATTTGTGAATTTAGATTAGAATGAACATGTTTTCCTGAAGAAACTATCACGAAAAAGAGTCATGCTTCACTGTCATTACACAGCCATGCCTTATACACTCTATAGTACCTGTGCCAAGATTTGAGAGCTTATTTGCTAATTGCAGATGAATATGCCACTTAATTAATTAGGTGCTACACACCCTCAATTGTATATATCTATCATACTGATTTAATTTATAGTGATGCATTTGTCTGGATAATTTATTGTCCATGGAGGGAGGTAAATCACACTGTTTATTTAAGGCATCTAATTTAGGTGTGATTTAGGACACCAAAAGTTCAGTTTCCCATGTTAGGGGAGAGTAGCAGGTACCTCCAGAGGGCAATTCAAAGCTTGTACATCTGGACACATGAATACAGTTATCCTTGTGAGCAGTACTGATGAAATTAAAGAGTTTATCTTATGAAATGGGATCAGTACTAATCACTAGGCATCCTTATGAGTTGCCAGAGACTTTGACTGAATTCCTCCTCATCCTAATCTTTTTGTGTCCATGGAAGCACCTAAACTCATCTTCTCTGTCTTTCTGCATCCAGCTGCTATTAGCAATGTGATAGTCCTCAGTCCTACGAGGTGACAGTTACCTGTATCTTGAAAATCGGATTCTTACTTGCTGAAATTTGATTGTCATTTTGTACGTTCTTTTGGGACAGTGTATAGTTTTCTTATTTTCTCTCCTGTATCATTATCTGCGTGCCATAGAAAAACATGAATCATCTGTGCTTTAGGAATGACCCTAACGGAGCATAGAAATTATTGGGTGTATATATATGAGTGTGTGTGTATATATACATATATATGTATATATGTAAGTTAGGTGTAAGCTTAAATATATGGTACAGGACATTGCAAAGACAAAGTTATGCACATAGTATTACTGTTTTTAATACAAGCCTTTTAAGAGTTAGCAATTTATTAAGGAAACAGTATCTTAACCTTTTTTTGTATGAAATGTCTATGATCATAAATATTTTTAAATTAAAAATTTTTATGACCTTTGGAGGGGAGTCTCACAAAGTATTCCCCCAAATAAAACTAAAACTAGCCAAACAATAGCTGCATATAAAAGAAAGTATTGGTATACATTCTGTTACTGTAACCTTAAGTTTACTAAGGATGCTTATGGTGTGGTTCTCAGAATATATTTGCTGCCCAGTGACATGTACATAAATAACAAATCATGTCAATACATTTGAGAGATCTTAATATTGTTAAAAATTGATTTACTAAATACATAATTTGATGGTTTTAATTAACAATATGCTGTAGTGTGGAGTTCTGTCACAGTGACCCTAAGGTCAAGACCTGTAGTTTATGGACTATTAATTAGCCATTAAGTCATTTGCTCATCTGACCTGCAAATCTATCAGATTGATGGATAGCAGAGACCTTTATGTTCCTAATAGGTATTCTATTTAACTTTCAAAATTTTCAAGCAAAGTTTGATCGCTGAGTAAAATGAAGAGAAGAGAGCTGAACAATTTTTTTAAGGCTATTTCATCACCTTTCAATTGAAAGCAGATATTAACTTGAAAAATACCATTGATGTCTTCCCTGTTCTCCCAGGACTACTGACTGAACAGTGCAACTAGTACCTTACTTTCTTTTCTTTAAAAAGAGGAAATCAAAATGATTTTTACAGATCTTTTGAATGCGTAATATCAAGCATAAATTTTAATTGCACTTCATTTACTAAGTGGTGCATTACCTCATCCTTTGGTTTTAACAATGGATTTTCTATAAATCTTCATATGGTTAAACATGATAAACTGCTCAACATATCATGGAACATGGCAGTGCTTATTAGCACTTGAGAAGTTATTGATTGCTTATCTTGATTAATCTTTTATGGGTCTCTGCAGTATTAATTCCACAGAAAAGACTTTGGAAGTTCTGTAGCATTAGTCTCCTCATTCATACATTCGCCTTCAATTACATGGATTTCTTTGACTGCTCTTGCTAGATTAATTATAACCTCTTTGTCACCAGATCTTGCTTTCAGTTTATCAAGAATTAGAGTTTTAATGAAAAATACATATTTAAAAGATTCTAAGAAAGAGTGGTATTAATGAGATGGGATGTTTCCTGCAATTTGGTAGAAGGAAGGAATTCTTAGGTTTCTGGCATAAGGAGGAGAAGTGAGTATCAATTTTAGAGGTACAGTTTATGATGTATGGGTTTTGCTAGATATTCAGGGGCTTCATTTCAGATAGAGCCTGGGAAGTTTCCTCTAATGACAAAGCTTTTCTGTAACAAACTGTATCAGCTTTATCATAAAGAAGAGGAAGACTGCAGCTGGCTCACCAGGTTTATGTTCGGGAAGGTGGACAAAGACACAAGACCTTCCAGATAAATGCTGAGTGTGTCCTTGAGGGTAGGTTTCCTATGTCCCAGACAAGTACGTGCTCTACTCAGCTGTTTTAGAATTTCTTGCCTCTTGTTTTTTTTTTGTAAATGGAAATCTTCATACGTTTGCAACTTCTTTCTGGTGAAGAGTGAAAATAAATTCCACGATTCAAAATTTCATGATGTCTTCAGTTTTGGACAGTCCTAAAGTCAAGCAGCATAACATACACAGAATTCACCTGTAGGCATAAGGACTTGGTAAACAGAGGTCACTCTAACAAAAATATCCTGACCACAGATTTGAGAAACTGCTTCAAGCAACAAAGTCTGAGAAATTAATATTCTAGTTTTAATTGGATAAAATGTCATTGTTTCATGGTCAACTACTGATAAAACTTGGATGCTGTGTGGTTTGCCATCACCATCCCAGTATGTTCTTGGTCTCAATCTGTGATCTCACTACCTACTCTCGTTTTGCAGTCACTCTAAATATGCATTTAATGAGCACTGGGATTCGGGGAAGAGGGGAAAAGAAGGCTTTGTAGCCACTCAGTGTCCAGCATGGACTGTCATGTGGCAGCATTATGGACAGAATCACAGAATCACAGAATCATTAA
>NW_010559676.1:0-226 GCF_000687285.1 Phaethon lepturus
GCCCGAAGAGGGCCGGGCAGCCGGTGCCTCCGGCCGGAGCCCCGCTGAAGAAACTTTCGGTCTTCCTTCGCGGGCTTTACCGCCGCTCGGAGATGCCGCTGCTGGCCGGGGCGGAGGGAGGGGGGGATCCTCTTGCTGTCAGTGCCGAGCAGCGGGGCTCCCCGGGGCAGGGCTCCTGCGCGGCTGCCGCGGAAGGAGGGGGGTTGTTGGGGGGGGGGGAGCAGAT
>NW_010559676.1:279-42679 GCF_000687285.1 Phaethon lepturus
GGCTGTGACAGGCGGGGAGAAGAAGGAAGTGGTGGTGTTCAACACGTCTTCTTGTTGTTGTTCTCGTGCGAAGCCGTAAACGGTCCTTCGGAACTCCCAGCTAAAGGGATTGAGCGTGTGTTTCTGTACGTAGCTTAAAAAATTTCTTCCCGAAAACACTGTAATCATCTCGCCGAGTGTTACTAGAGGCACTCTTTCGGCTAGATTCATGCTCGATTCCTCCTTTCCTGAGTGTGACCCAAGATTGGTTTCAACCTAAACGGAAACTTTTAGTGGCTTCCAGGCAACTAGAAAGTGAAACCAACTAAAAGCAAAAATGAAACTTTTCAGCTGATGTTTTCTTTACTCTGCACAATAAAAAGAAATAAGTAGAAATAAGGGAAAATGCGTTGGGTAAGAGCAAATCGTGCTTTATGAGTGGCATCTCAAGACGTGTTAGTAATTTGTTTAACCTTGTCAAAGGCAATTTATTAGCTACCTTGAATGTCAAGTGTTATTCCAGCACATCTCACGTAATTAAGTAATTTTTGTGAAATGTTCTTTGCTTTTAGAGTTTAAGTCTGTGTTTGATCAAATACATATCTGGTTATAAATATCTTAAATTATCATGAAGACTTCAAATCTCTTGATTTTTTGGCTGCTATGTACTTGGTAGCTTCTGTCTTAGAAGCTACAGGTCCCAGTCCTGCCAAGCTTTGAGCTTAAAAGAAGCTATTTTGTTGTTATGGCAATGGGTAACTTTCTGCTTTACGCAGCATAGAAATGTAACTGTAGCTGTGATGTGAATCTGCATCCATAGATATGCTTATATTCTGTGTCATGAAATGGTATGAATCACAGCAACTCAGCAGTCTTTTTAAAATTCAGAAAGTACAATCAGTTAAATTTTTTCTGCCTTTTTTTTTTTAAGGAAAGAGTCTCAAATAGTTATGAAATTTAATCACATGATGAATGGAGAAATAGCAAGCTCTCAGGTAGGGAGGAGGCTGTGCACATATGTGAAAGTTGGAAGTAGCTGAGTATCTATAGTACTCAGTGATGCAAATTGGATAGAGTTCTTAATAGCTGGTGTCCCTACTAACATGGGGGAGCAGGAAGGGTGCTGATGAAGTCTGGAAATACAACATCTAGTTCTAGATTCACTCTGTGTATACAGAGCGTAAGCAAGTCATCTTGACGCATACAGATTGGATCTGGGACTTGTTTTGGTGAACTACACCAGAATGGTTTTTCTGCTGATTTTGGGGGGGAAAATTGATAGGCTGAATTAGTAACATTGGGGCATCAGATACTGATTTTAGCAGATGAAGCCTTAGTGAAGACAGATGCAGATCCTTGGCTTCAGAAAAGCCAGGACTCTGTGATCAGTTGGTTAGGTCACTTGGTCAGGATGAGAGCAGTCTGCTTTGAGCAGAGTCACAGGCTGACTACTGTAGATGGTAATATTAAAACAGAATTAGATGAGTGTCTCGGGTTTTTCCAGGGCAGATGGAGATCATCTGAGGCTTTTTGCTGTACGACAAGCTCGAGGTGTATGAGTTACATGAGGCTCAGGTCATTACATGCAACACTTAAGTTACCTGATTTCAGATAGTGGAATTTCTACCTTTCCCAAGTTGAAGTTTCTACTAGTTTGTGAACTTAAAACTCAAAAGCTTTTGAATTTTATAGGTAATAATGTAATGGAATTGCAGAAACTTGAATTATGATTCAGACTAATAACTCATTTGCTTTGGGCTGTGAGTCCTGTGGATCTTGGGATGCTTTTGTTTGTTATTCTTTGCCTTGTGGCCATTTAATTTTACTTGAATTTGGACCTACATCAGCTAACTCAGTGTTATGCTGATGATCATTTTGGCTCAAGTTGTCTCAAAGAGGTCCTTTGTAATTGTTATTGCAATTTTAACTACTTAACTGAACATGCTTCTGCAGTGTTCTGTCTTAGGACTTACTGGGAAGCAAAACCTTTAAAGCCTGACTTGGAGGGGTGCAATTTTTCATCTTTGTCAGTACTTTCTCTTAAATGGCTGTAACTTCTAAATGCTTTTAGGCAACACACTGATCTACCTTGCTGGCAGGTCACTTCTGAAATAATGTATGCTATTGTGAATGTGTTCTTCTATAGAAATATTGAATGCTTGGAAGTTAAGTGCTGGTGTTCTCATTGCCTATTGATACCTCTGTCAAATCCTGTAACCTACCGCAATCCCCCTTTTTGGGTGGATGGGGGAACTGGCAAAGATACAGTCTTCTTCATTCCCAGGCAGACAGGTGCTAGAGAAGACAGTTTTTGTGAGGCTGCAGGCCCACTTCCCAGATAGCATTGTTGTCTGCAGCCATTGATGTTCATTGTCGGAACATTCCGCCTGGAACCTGAGTATTTAGTATCTTCCTCCAGCATCCAGCAACTCTGTACCTTTTTTTGACCTCCAGCTTCTAATAGTTGTGGGATTTCTAGTTCAATCTCTGCTAAAAGGTCTATAGGTAACATGTCATGTTTCATCGGTGCATTTCTGTGATCTAAAATATGAATTGGATTCTTTCTGTTGTATCTGGCAATGACACTTCTATATTTTATCATACATTTCTTTAAGACTGTTGGTTTGGGGGAATTCCCAGGCAATTTGTAGCAAAATTCAATTTGGCTGCAGTTTATAGTGCACAAGTTGAATTGTGAGCCATTGCTTTTCCTGTAGGACCAGATTTAGTAAAAATAGATTTGACTTGGACTGTCAACTCTTCAGCTTAACTGAAAGATACTGTCTCTATCTCAGGAAAGCGATAATAGTTCAGAATGAGTACATTGCTGCTTTTTCTGTTCAGCAAACACAAACAATGTTTGTTTTGCTCATAGGGCCAATGTTTCCTGAGCTACAGAAAATGACCATTTTTTTTGCTCATTCTTTCTCAGATACAGTAAACTTTGAGCTTCCTTAATGCTGATGTACACTTGATGCCAGTGGAAAAACACTGTTAGCCCGTTTCTTAAATTTGTCTGTCCATAAAGTTCAGTGTTTTGTTTATGTCCAGTAATATTTTAGATTGTCATCCCAGGGTCTGTATTTTGTAGGGCTTATGGGGTAGAAGGATATTTAGAAAGTGTCTGTAACACTTAATAGTGTTAGACGTTTAGTGTAGGTTGTCATCTTTAACACTGTGCCAATTAATTTACATCTAGTTTCAGATGGAACAAATATTTTTGAAGTCATCGTTGTTGTTCCATCCACTCCCCAGAGATCTGGTCCTGTTCCAGCTGCTCACATACTCTTGAGCTTGTAACCAGTGAAAATCTTAAGACTTTTTTGCTAAGCTTCATAGGTGACCTAAATAAAATGTAAATGGAAATAGAATTTGCTGTGCCCTTTTGTCAATAATTAAATAGAATTTTTAGCTGTTGTTTTCATGCTGGACTCCCCTGTATAATGGGAAGTCTTTTTATATTCATCTGCAAGGTCATGCACCCTTTCTTGGTTGCGTTAATAATCTGTTTTGGTTAGAATACATGCTGCAGAAACTGTTGGTTTTCATTTTGATGGCATAGCTCTCTAGAGGACTGCTGCTACTCTTTTTGGATGCCTTGGTTTAGAATGCCTTTCTGTTTACAGTTGTTGTAGTATCTTGGGAATGGAATATCCTTGTGTTTTCCAAACCCTTTATTAAAACTTTAACACCATGTTCATTGATGGTGTGTTCACAGCACCTCTCAAATTGAGTTAGACTGGATATACTTTGCCCTCTTTGTGTTCATGGCTTCAAATAAACTTTCAATATTTATGTCTAAGCAAGCCCATTTGTTGGTCTCAGTCTCACTAGACCTATCTGTATATCTACCAGTTTGCTTAACTGAATTTATAGTTTTGTCTCCCTGTAAGGTTTTGCCTTTTCAGATGCGTGGACCCTCTTCTGGTCATACTGTTCCACAGTCAAAACATCACCTAGGTTAACATTGGTATTCTCTCTTTCAGTTTGGTATCTTGAGTGCCAAACATCATCCCAACAGCAGTTTGCAGAAGTTAAATAGGCGTGCTGAATATGCCTATAGTGTACCTCCCCTGGCTTTGCTTCCAGAATTGTTCCAAAGCATTTAGGACAGATGAAAAGATGTGCTGCAAAACATCTTCATTTATAAGCAGTGGAAAATGTTGTACTTTATTATATATTTAATTACTTTGTGCATAAAGAGTTGTCAAAAATGAAAATATCTACAGGTTTTCAATCACAGTTTAACCAGTAGACCTCATTTTTATAATCTATTAGTAAGAGAGAAGCACAGCGCTTTCTAAGATGTGATAAATGTCTTCTGCTTTCCAGAAGAACTAAAACAAGTCCTTCCACTTCCTGGCAATATACAGGCTTCTATATTATAGTGTCAAAAAGACTGTTTCACAACTATGAAAATTTACAAAATTGAACCAATTGACTCCATGATTTGAAAAAAAATATTTATCAAAGTCTGGGAAACTGTCCGCAGGGAAAGTGTCAAGGTCCAAAAGGATTTATACTGTGATGGGTGTGGATAGATAGTAGCTTGATTCAGAAACAGGGAGTGAAGAGGAATATGTAGCCCACAAGTGTTAACTTTACCTTCTGCATGACAGTTCTTTTTGAATTTGCTTTGGGTTTTTTACATTGGTTGCATTTAAATCTGTGAAGCTTAGTTCTTAGTATCTTTTGATCTTGATAACTTGAGGTGAAAATGAGCTTAACAAACCTAGAACTTCATTGTTATCTGCAGTATAAAGTAAAAAACCCCCTGTAGTTCACAAGTGTAAATACTTCCTTGCAAATGCTGTTGAGTGTCCCCAATGTACAAATCCAATGTCTCTGGTAAACAAAGCCCAAACTCTACTTATACAAGATCCTACAAACATGGGCTACTGCCAGGCTGCTGTCTCATTTCCCCTCGCTAACATGGTTATACGCAATACCGTATTTTACTACTTTGATTACAAAATAAATCCTCCTTGTCTAACTTCCAGTTTTCAAACTGCAGGGTTTTGTTGTTCAGAGTTTGTTGTTCTTTAAATTAGAAGAGCTGTATCTACTAGATAGAATCATAGAATCATTAAGGTTGGAAAAGACCTTTAAGATCATCAAGTCCAACTGTCAACTCAACACCACCATGCCCACTAAACCATGTCTTGATGTGCTACGTCTACATGTTTTTTTGAATACTTCCAGCAATGGTGACTCCACCACCTCCCTGGGCAGCCTGTTCCAATGCTTGACCACTCTCTCAGTAAAGAAATTTTTCCTAATATCCAATCTAAGCCTCCCCTGGCACAACTTGAGGCCATTTCCTCTCATCCTATCGCTGGTTACTTGGGAGAAGAGACCAACACCCACCTCACCACAACCCCCTTTCAGGTAGTTGTAGAGAGCGATAAGGTGTCCCCTCAGCCTCCTCTTCTCCAGACTAAACAACTCCAGTTCCCTCAGCCGCTCCCCATAAGACTTGTTCTGCAGACCCCTCACCAGCTTTGTTGCCCTTCTTTGGATGTGCTGCAGCAACTCAAGGTCCTTCTTTGTAGTGAGGCACCCAAAACTGAACACAGTATTCAAGGTGTGGCCTCACCAGTGCTGAGTACAGGGGCACAGTCACCTCCCTACTCCTGCTGGCCACGCTCTTTCTGATACAGGCCAGGATGCTGTTGGCCTTCTTGGCCACCTGGGCACACTGCTGGCTCATGTTCAGTCAGGTGTCACCCAGCACCCCCATGTCGTTTTCTGCCAGGCAGCTTTCCAGCCACTCTTCCCCAGGCCTGTGGCATTGCATGGGGTTATTGTGACCCAAATACAGGACCTTGTTAAACCTCATACAGTTGGCCTCTGCCCATTGATCCAGCCTGCCCAGATCCCTCTGCAGAGCCCTCCTACCCTCCAGCAGATCAACACTCCCACCCAACTTGGTGCCATCTACAAACTTACTGAGGGAGCAGTCAATCCCCTCAGTAAGTTTGCAGATGACTTGACAGAAGGAAACTGAGACATAAGCAACAGAGTATCAAGTGGATTAGTTTGACTTCGGGGCAGAGGAACACATTTTAGATGTTGGTAGCAAATCAAGTAATGATCTGCAAAAGTGGGCATATAGCTGAAAACTAGTCTATAAGAAAAAATTGAATGAATAAGAAGGTCCAACACAAAAACTTTGGTGACTTGCAATGTCTTGGCAATGAGAGAGAACTATGACTTTATATATTCACTAATATTTCAAAATATCTGTTGATAGGCTGTTAGGGGACTTTTCACAGTAAGAGTAAATGTCGTAAGCCACAAGAGTTACCATGCCTCTGCAGATCCTATAGAATCCATTAAAAATGTAAATGGTGAAGACCATACTTTAAGAAAACTACTTCTTTACCCATTTAGTCTAGTGTGAAGGTAGATTGAAAACATTGAAACAAAGTACTAAGAAATGAGGACTAAAAGAGCTGCAGAAGTGAGTAGTGACAGGTGACTATAATCAGTCTTAGATGCAGCTGAAATGTAACTTGTTTTAATTTCTTCAGGCTTGCAAATATGTTGACTGCCCACATAAAACAATATTAGTGTGTATGCACATACCACTCTGATGGCATTTCAGTGGTGAGGATGAATTACTGTATTTCAAGTAATAGAACTTAAAAGTACTCCAGTATATTTAATTATGTGCATCATGGCAATACAGCTCCAGACAGATCAGTTTCTGATTTTTGTGGCTTTATTTTTGTTAATGAATTGACAACTATTTAGTATTGTAATTTCAGGTGTAAAATAAGAAGCTGAGAGCGGCTTTGTCCTCTTCGCTTGATTGGGCAATCAAACTAGTTGGTCCTGTGGCGTTTTGACTGAAACTTTTCTGAGGAGGATGGGGTAGAACTTGGGAGAAGGGACTGATGATATCATCTGAGAAACCTGCTCTTGTTTTGCAGGTCTTCCCCTCCAATAGTTGCAGAGATTCTTCCATTGGGGAATTATCCCATGAGTAGCATATTGAGTTTTCAAGAGTTGCATTCAGTTTGAGATGCTCTTTGACTACCCTGCTTTATTTTTTTTATTATTTATTTATGTGGCATGCAAGTAACTGCTTCAGTACCATTGTATCTAAGTATAATATTAGGGAAGTGAAGCACCTGTCATGGTGACTGCTTCCTGACCTTTTTTACCATCGTGGTGTGTAGCTTCACGAATGCTATGCTTTGACACTGGAAGAAGCAGTTCTTCTCTGCTTATCCCTATCCTTGGCATTCATTTGTGTATTTGCAGAAGTTAAATGGATCAGGCAACTGTTCTATGTTGAAACTGACTGATTTTTGTAAGATTAATTTTAAACTACATCTATCCCACAGTTTAATTCACTGTGGTGTTGACCAGGTGTGGTGGTGCAAGTGGGAACTGCTAGTACAATTTAGCAGAACTGACTCACAGTAGTTTAAAGTCTTGATAAAAGAACGTCTTTCAAATGTGTTTGTTAGGCCTCAAAACAGTTTCTTTTTTTGTGGATTTTTACTCTTGGGAAGTAATTTCCATCTGCCTGTCTTGACTTGTCATGTTCTGTGCTATTATCCTGTTCCTTATGGAAGCAGAGACCTACAGGTTTTCCAAAAAGAATCAGTGGAGAGAAATTTTAAAATCTGCTAGACTTGTAGCCTCATCGATCCAATGTCAGCTTGCATTTGGGTAGCATAGTTTTAATTTTTCAGAATGAGCAGGAAAAATCTGTTTCATAAGAGTTCTTTAAAAGCTGCTCGTTCTTCTTTAATCATGCACTGTTTGTAGCTCCAACACCGGCAGCTGTCTCTGCAATAAATTTATCTCCCTGACCAGTTGCATCACACTAATAAAAATATATCCATGTTTTTAGTTTGCCTTAAAGGAATCATATGAAAAATTATTTTGAAAACTTGTCCTCACTACTCATAGCTACCTAAAAGGGGGAGTCGATAACAAATGAGGAAGTAGCTTGATTCTTGGCATTGAATTTGCTTGTTTTCTCAAAAAATAAGCATGTTCTTAAACAGAAATGAAGACAAGAGTAATGGTTAACTGGGAAAGGCCAAGTTGTTTTTGAACCCATGTGATTTTCAGAAAATAAACTGAAGGAAATCCAGTCCTGGCAGAAGCTTAGAAGAACCTAATTTAACTGGTATAAAAGTAAAACTAGGAGGGTTTAAGGAAGTTCTTGAGAGTCACAAGAGTGTAAAACAAAACAGCCCCATAGTTTAGATCAATGTAGCATAAATAAAGTGGAATTGCATTGAAGATCTTTATAAGTGGTGCAAAAAATAAACTATGCAGTTCACTCTCCCCATTTCTTTTTAGGGACGCTTCCCAAGAGTATCTGAAAGTAAGTTGTTTCTGTAAGACAAAGGAGACCACAGTATAGCTCCCAAACAATGTGTGGCAGTGAATCAGCTTGATGTACCTGCTAAAGACTAGGCATAAGTTTGTACCCGGGTACTGACAGTTTACTCATTGATTTTAAAATGCATACTATCAAATTAGTTTTGAGTAAAATGAACAGATTAATTCTGGTTTGTGATATGGTTGTACTTAGTGTTTCCGAAAAGTTACAGAACCAGTTTGGGCTTCTTTTCTTTGAAGGTGGAAGAGGGAGGGGCAAATAGTTGGAAAGTACTGAATTCTTCTTATGCAACAACTTCAAGTTATATGTACTTCATCCAGATAAGGACTGTGAATGTTTTTTTAAGAATCTAGTAATAATAACAACATTTAAAACCAGCATGTGGTGTGTTCAGGTAGTCTCTGTTGCACTGGTCTTGTTATCTATGTCAAGCATTTAACAGTTGTGCTGGACATGATGAGGTGGTAAGTGTCCATGAACGTATTGTGCCTTTCCAGGTGACTGGTTTATTAGTATCTAGCTCTTCTCTACATAGTCTTCACCTTCAAAAGTTTAGTTTTATACATCAGCTACCAGTAAGAGCTTAGCCTGTTTGGCTCAGATCCAAAACTGCTGGTTCATAAATACAAATGCATTAAACTTGAAGAGCTGGAGTGTTTCCAATTATCTACTACACATTCTTGTATAGATTATAGTACCCATGACATGAATGCATGAACTGCATTTGAAACTGCTCCTAAATCATTGCGGTTTACAACCTGGAGTATGAAGGTAACCTGAAGTAAGTATTCATTTATTATAATACATTTAACTCCTGCAATGCTAAGTTTTATAGTTGTGTGGCTTGGTCATTCTTGTTTTGAGAAGAACAGGCAGTACCTATTGGGAGTAAGTTAGATCCAGTAACCATTTGGCTGTTCAAATGCAACTTGCATTTGCTTATCAGTCAGTATTTTCTTCCTAAGACTACTGCGTTCAGTTTACAACTTTTAGTGTTCGCCTTCCAGTGGTAACATAGTATGAACAGAGATGTGTATCGTGTTTCTCAGGCTTCTTTGAGAATTGTGTTTAGTGGGTGGTTGCAACACCACTTGAGAGCTACAGTTGAAGTATTCCATATTTATGGTAGAGGTTGTAGATTCTTTTTTTCTATTGGGAGGTTCAGTGCTTATTAAAACACTTTGCATATCTTAATTTTTAAATATTTTGATTTACAGTTTCTAGTGAATGTCAGACTTTGACTTTGTTGATTTACTTTACGAAACTGTACTTTTATTATAATTTTCCTGTATTGCCTATCTGCTACTTTAGTATTATGAACAACGGCACTGAAGGGGATAGGCATTTCAGTTTCACTTTACTTAAAAGGAGATTGTCAACTTAATGAAATAGAAATGTTCCATGAAACACCTTTCTTCTAGCAAAAAATAACACTGTTCTGTTGGAAAATGTTTTATGAATTTCTCCAGAAAACACTTTTCTAAAACAGGAAGAGTACTTTATGAAGAACAAAGCACATCTTTTAAATAAATTGCATATTAATTGAAATAATTAGTTCAGAACTGAAAAAGAAAAGCCAGTATACCGAAATTGCCACATCTGAGACTGTGTGACTAGAAAATATGGTAAATGTATAGAGACAAAAATTTAAATCATTCTGCTCAATTCTGATTCTTAAAAACAAACACAAAACTCTTCAGCATGCTTCATAACTTTTAATAGCTCAGCTATTTCTACACCAGCTACATCACTGTATCTGAGGTTTTTCCAGTAGTGCATTTTTTCATGACTAACATCTGTTGCATATGCTTTGTTCCTTCCTCTTCACTTTAGGGATACATTTGTATATTGTACTTCTAGAATTTTCCTTGTTTTAGCATATTTGTACCTCTTGGGCACTTGTATTTGTCCACTGATGATTTCGGAACTGGATGGCCGATTTGACAGATAGGAAGGAATCGCGATAGTAATTTTCACAAGTCTTATATTGGCAGACAGGAGATCTCTTTTAAGGACTGTAGGAAATAATAAAGAATAAATTTCTTTCACAGTAGGCACTAAAAAATTGACAAGGTGAGTACTTATGCCTCAATCACAGGAAAAGTTTAAATAGTAGCTTGCATCTTGAAAAGAAAATTCACTCAGATATGAAGCTCTAATCTAAATAAAATAGGGCTTTATTACTTCAGCTGTTTGAAAGATATTTCTTTTTAAAATGCACCTTCTGTCTTGATGTTGGAGAAGGCAAAATCAAAGCATTTTATGCATTAGGATTGGGCAATGGTTTTATGGTCTTTTTGGTTCTGTAAGTTCATTCCTTGGTCTGTGGCAAAACCTAGAAAATGTTGTCTCATGTTCAGAGAAGCTTCTCCTTCTTACTGGAAGTTGTCTGGACCTGAGGATGAGCCTTGCCTGCGGTTCCTGGGAGAGCGTAGCTGCAGGAGAACCTGGGTGAAGGAGGAATGCACACCTGCTCTGCTCTACCGAGCCCACTGGGAAAACACACCTTATGGCAACCTTAAATTGGCAGCTGTAATGTGATACAGGCTGAAGCATGTACGAAACTGCACTACTGACAGGGAAATTGTGGAATAGCCCTTTTTTTTGTCACTTTTCATGTAATAGCAACATGCAGTTTGGAAACATTTAGGATTGATTTCATTAAGCCTGTTCCTTATGCTGTGCATTTCTGTGTTAGGCACTTTTGTCTTGTGCCCGCTTAAACTTCTGTCCTTTTGTTGTATAGAATCAAGGCTCTTGTGAACGGCCCTCTGTAATAAATCTGTTTGTTGGTCACCATATTTGACAGAATTAGGATGTGAAAGAGTATTAAGTTGCTGTAAGTATTGTGATAATAAGTAGGTAGGTAGAGAAGCAGCACTCTAAATCACAAAAACTGATGAAAAAGCAGCAATGCAAACTTCTCCTTCAGTGGGCACCAGTGATACCACTGTGGAGTGTGGCCTTATAAGACCTCCAGTTGTGGGAGAAAGAATTAATTGCATTTTGTATCAAACTTGATAACCAGAAGCAGTGAATCTTTAGGAAAGGAGTCCTCCTTGGGTTTTTGTTGTTGGTTTGGTTTTTTTTTACACAGCATTGTTATTAGCTATCACTACACTTACCATAGTAGCGCCTACTGCCCAACCAAAATGGAAAGTTTGTTTATGTTGTGTGCTTAATACTAAAGTGTAACTTTTTAATTCGTAATGATCCTCTAATTCAGCTTTCCTCCTTTTCTTAGGAGAAAGGCCAGAGTATAAAGTAATTCCATTATGGACAGTGCTATAGGTATGTCTTCCAAAGTTTGAACCTTAAGTCTATGAGTTTAAGTTTTGATTAGCACGGTCGTTGTTACTTTGAAATTCTAAATTAAGAATCTGACAACTTTTAAGAGCTTGGGAGACAAACTACTGTCCTCTCTCTGGGTTCCAGTCTACTGAAAACCATTTAACTTTGGCATCATATGTCGTATTTTGATTGACTAATACCTGGAATTCATAGAAGAATTCCACTCAGAAGGGGCATCTGGAGATTGCTTTCTTCAGCCCTTTGTCAGGACCTTGAATGGTAAGGTTTTGACTTTCTACAGCAGTGGTCTTCAAACTTTTTTGATCATACACCCCATCAGTAAAGATGTTTTGAGCATGCACCTCCAATATACGTACATTTTTTAATTATATGTATATGCTACTCTACTAATATACTATGTACACTATAAAGCATACACACAAAAACAGGATGAGATAAAGATGAAAAACACTACTTGAAAATATTTTTTTGTTTACTGATGACAAAAAATATTTTCATCCCATACCCCGAGGGATTGTCTTATGCATCCCACTTCAGAGACCACTGTTCTACAGCACTGAGATTTTTGCAGCCTCTCAGGGCAACCTATGCCAGTGCTACACCACTCTCACAGAAAATGTCTGTCTTTCCCTTACCGCCAGACAGAATTTCCAGTCATGCAGCATGTGTTCATCAGTTTTTTACTTCTGCTGCATGCCTCCAAGAAGAGTTTGATTTAAGGCTCTCGACAAGCATCCTTCAGGTAGTGGGATCGAGCCAGTAGATGACCCGCTGGCTACTGTAGTGCTCTTAGCTTCTCTTTGCCTTTCATGGGCTTAAGCTCAGTAACAGCCGTTGTGGCATTTCTCTTATACTGAGGAGGAGGTAGCTGGGAAGAGCAAAACTGGACATGGTATTCCAGATGACACCTTATAAATGCTGAGTAATGGAGAATAATTGCCCCAGCCCATCGGCTGTGCTTCTCTGCTAATACACCCCAGTATGCTGTTAGCCTTTGTTGCTACGAGGACGCATGCTGCTGACTTACATTGTTTTACCTTGGTGATCCAGCTGATTTAATGCTGATGGTTTTTTTTCAGAGACTGTCGTCAGGATCAGCTGCTAGTCTCTTGGAGATGGAATGCTGATCCTTTGCATGTGCAGAGGAAATGCACTGCCCAATGATCTCAGCCTTGCAATATTCCTTAACCCTTAATGCGCAATTGACTGAGTAAAAAGCAGAGTTGTATATGTCTTTAGAATGTGAGTAATGCCACAGAAACATCAAAGGACCGAATCTGAAGGTATTTAAGAATTGAGTTAAAATTGTCGTTACAGTTCAGGAAGGCGAAGTTGCATACTGAACTATTAAGTGGGACTCAGTCTTAGAGTATTAACATCATTTAGCCTTTTGACTTATTAGTGTAATCCATTCCTTAATGATTCCTCAGGCGTAAGTCTGGAGTCTTTAAACAACATGTCCAGTAAAGTTAGATGCCTTCCCTTTGTTTCAGCTTTGATAGCCTTCAGAAAAACCTTTCAAAGTCTTTTCAAGTTTGTATGATAAGGAAAATGAATAGCAGTTCAGATGGGAGTAGTGGGGAACAGGTAGTTTGCTACCTAAGTTTCATACAAAGCATTAACCTACTCAACTTAGTTTAAATCTCAGGAGACCTTGTACTTTTCTTGCATCCTAGGACAGACTCTGTGCAGATTCTGAAGGACCAGTGCCAGCTGAGTTAGCAATCATGAATTATTTTGAGTGTCTACTACTAGTTCAGTATATTCAGTAGCAAGACAAGAAATGAGATAGCAGTTGTTGCTGTGCATGAGTCAGTATACATTTCTGAATAACCATGCCTTTAATGCACCACCAGTAAAAAATAACTTCTCAGCTGTTTCTGAGCTTAGCAACAGTGTATTACCTCTCCATCTACTGTGTTGTCTTCCTTGTCTGGTTCCTTCTAGTATGTCCCCAAGAATGGTGTACTGAGTTGACCTTAAATAAATCCTTAAATTTATTCCATGTGTTATTTTACCCCTTCTGAAGGCTGCTGCATCCGTTAGTTTTCAGTGGTGCAGGAGGTCTGACAATAGGCTAGTGAATTGTTTGTAGTGGCTCTGCAGGCTGAGCCTTAGCTGTTGTCCAAATGCAAACTGCTTTTCTTGTGTCCCTTTCAAGACCTCACTAAATCCTGAGTATATTGGGAAACTAGATGGAGTTGGAAGACAGTATATAATCCTGAGCAGTTTTATGTGGTGTAAGGCTGAAATTATGGTATGCATATACTTTGCTTTCAGTATTTTCAATGTGAAGCAATATTTTCAAGAAGTTATAGTCACTTGTACTACTCTTTTGAACAGGTATCAATAATTTTAAGTCAGCAAATAGGAGACAGAGATTGTTTTGTTATTCCAGTGCAGATTGTAGTTACTTGTAGCCAGAGGCAGGGAAAATATCCTTCTTGTTGCTAAGTGAGGTATACCTGCTGGTATAACTGATACAGCCTTTTGGGGAGCTTATGTTTGGCTGACCACTTCTATGATTCTGTCCTTTTCAGAATCAACCCTTCACAGGATTGTGTTCATTCTTTTTGTTTTAGAAAGAATAGCTTTACGTTTATGTATTAAAAGCTTTTGTTATGCCTAGTTTTTTAAGCTATTCATGCTGTTTTAGCAGAGTAAAATAACCAAGTCTCTTATCACTGTCATGGTTTGTCATTTCCAGACTTCCTTCTGACTTCCTTTTTTTTTTTTCTTTTTGTTTTTTTTTCCCCCTGAGAGCTGAGTTAAAAACATGTTTGATAATGAGAACCCAAGAACCGATACATTCCCTTCCAACTGGAAGCTCACATGCTCAACAACTCCGTATTTACTGTTAATATTTAAAGGCTGTCTATCTTTTTGTTCCGTGTTTCTGTTGAAAAGAAATGTTGTGTAAAGCCAAAGAAGTTCAGGATTTTTTTCCCAGTTCTTCTATTAGTACCTTTGTCAGCAACAGCCGTCACCAGAAGATTCTCATCAAGTTAATTGGGTAAGCTTTTTTCCATCAGTCATACTTGTCTTTTAATTCTTTACAAATAACATCCAGTGTCAACTGTGAACTTTTATTTGGTCTCAGATCACAGTTGGCTAACAGGCATAGATTGTCCCATTTGCCCTTTTATTATAAAAGTATTTAATGCAAGACTTCGCATTTTCTTCCAGGCCTCTCAGACTTTCCCAGGACTCAAGTTGTTTGCAAGTGTTTTTCAAAGATCTAGGTAGATCTTTTCTTCCAGAAGTCTTGAATGCAAACCATCTGGGTCTGCTGATTTTGAAAGCTCTGCTTGTGCCCATTTGATAGCCTTGCATCAAATGTGATACAGTGGCATTCATTTCCAAGATATGTTTATTAAGCATTTCTGCTTATTTTGATGCCAACCTTTTGTCCATTTTATCTAACTTCTCCTCCTGCCACACAGTACTTCTCCCTTTGCAAATTCCTATCTGTCTTTATTTGTCCTCATAGCTAAAAAGAAAAGGCACCTGCAAATGGTGGACATACCGCGTCTTACTGTCTGACTGTATTATGCGCACTGACTCGTACAGATTGCTGCCTTTTGACTACTGATAGGGAAAAGGCTTTTGATGATACGTGTAGCATAGACCCATATTGGTGTGAAGTTCAAACCTTTAGTCTTCAAGACTAGTTCAGTGGCATTGCAGAGAAATCTAATATTGTATTGTCAAGAAAGAATTGATTTATTTTTTCCCTAGATTGATTACACAGTCTGACAGGTAGCACTTTTATTATTGTTGTAGAGGGTGTCAGGAATAACACTATACCTAGAATCTCCTGTCAGGGTTTATCGATGAACAGCACGCTTCATCTCCAGAATAAATGAAACACTTCGATCTAGACATGGAATTTAGCTGTGTCCCAGTTAAGGCACTGAAGGCTGTGTACCAAAGGTGGACTACCCACCTAAGCACTCCTGTGCCTGTGGAAACCTAATTTTCGTACAAATCAAATGATTAAACACCTGTGCGAGAGAATGAATGAACATGAGACCAAATGTTACATATGTCCAGAGCTGCTCCTGTCTTGGAAGGGCTGAACAAGTTGTCATGACAGTTGTAGCTGAGTCAGTTTGGGTTATGTTTAATTCTCACTGGTGTCCAATTTGATAGACATGTTTTGATTTATGCCTAATAACTGGTGATAGCACTGAGTGCATCGTAAGTTATTCATTCAGCCAAAAGTCATTGTGTGTGATAAAGGAGGTTACTGCTTGCTTATATAAGAGGCTAGTCATTAGGATGGTAGCTTGGGAATAATGAGCTGGATTCACCTTAAACCTGGGGAACTTCAGGCCAGCTTAGTCTGGGAGTGTGTTGTGTTATAGCTTGGAGTATTGAAATTGCCTTTCTGTCTGTGTCACTGTAGATAGGAGTGCAAAATATTTGGAGCTGTAAGATCAAGAGAAGGCACAAGAGCAAGCCTGGTTGTAGCTATTGTGGGAGGTGGGATGCCTTGATTCTAACCTCTGCTTCCAGGCTGTGCATTCATTTTACATTAAACAGTCATTGGATAATATCCTGGGAAGCTTACTGTCAAACTTGCTAGCTTGAAAGATGATCCCAGTAACTTTCATCAGCCCTCTGCCACCTGCAGAAGTGGTGAGGACTGACTGTAGCCTGGAGGATTTTTTGATTAATGGGAAAACTTTTAAAGTAAGGTAGGAATATATAAAACTCTGTCCTCATTGCTTGGGAGACTAATTAGTCTGGCTAAGCAGGTATAAATGACTTGGCATAAGCGATGATGAATTCTTAAGTAATCACAGTTAGGTTTTAAAGCCTTTTAACCTACAGGGACTTTTTTTCCCCCCTAACTTTAATCTTCGCAGAGTATACCAGGAAAGTATTTGAAACCTCTAAAATAATTTTAGAAGGCTTTTTTTCCCCAGGTTCAGAGTTTTATAGTAGGACAACCTTCATTACGGGAATAGCGAAGTCATACTGTATATGTATAGCTGTACGAGAGGCTTATAGTGCTTTGTTAATGCATTTTCTAGGAAACATGAAGTCTTTGTTCTGTGTAAGTCTTCTTGTACTGATGCCACTGTATTACAGATTTCAACCCACAGCAGGTGTTACAACATCTACAACAAACAAGTAAAAGCAGTCAATCGGGTGGGATGGAGATAGTTTTAGAGAACATGTCTGAGTAGTAAGCTGTAAAAGCAGCTCTTTAAGTTTGCCAAATATCACCTCTAGAACTTGGTACTGAAGTTGGTGTCATTAAGCTGGCGTTGTCACTTCTTGAATTTTATCAGGTGTATCTCCTTACAAGCAAGTTACATGCTATAACTGGTAAGCAGACAGTGTATCAGTGTTAGAAGTTCAGAAGTGTTTGTAGAGAGTTTCGTTAGCCACTTTAAAAACCTGTGATATTACTGACTGTCAGGCTGTGTAACTTCAAAATTGTACCTAATGATTTTCACCAGGCTACTGTAAGTACTGGCTAAGAGGAGCAGTTCTGCTTTAGAAATGCTGTACAAGCTTACTCTCAGCTTAACCTTTAAGTCTATATTTGATGTTAAGCACTGTTTTCAGATGCAAAATGTGATTAGCTTGTAGGAATTCTGAATGTGCCATTCACCTCTAGTGAATTCTTTCCATCTGTCTTTCTGTTTTGTTAAGAAATACCAGTTTCTCAATTCTTGTTGATCTAATTCTTTTTTATTTCAAAAGCTAAGTGTACTGGGTCTGGCTGGGATGGAGTTCAGACCAGTACGCTAAACAAGTATAACTTAGTGGGCTTTTTGTTTGTTTGTTTGTTTTAACAAGATGAAATACAATTTCAAAAGCAGCTTATTAAACTCACAGTACGTATTTCCAGCATGATAAAGTGGTAATCTTCAACTTTTCAGGTCTTAATTCTTCCAGCCAGTCTTCGTATAGCACTAACATGCAAAATACCATAAAACACATTACTTAAGACTTGTTAATGTAATTGAAAGGAACACACGGCTGAATCTTGTTTTCTGTTATGCTGTTACTTGACACTCATTGGAGTTGAAGTGGATCACTGCTTTCCATGGGCCTCTTGCCTGGGTGACTTTTTTGCTTGTCATCAGATTTCATGTAACTTTACAGTGTGTGCTAGCAAAGGCTTTTTTGTAGTATAGTTCTGAGAATTATAATATTTTGTGCAGGCATTACCTCTTCTCCCCTCCCCCAAGTTTTAGCTGCTGGTAAAACTATTAAAGGGCCACTCGTTATCAAAATGACACAGCTTTAATTCTGGGTCTAATACATTTTAAAAGTAAAGAAATGTCAGATTGTGCAGAAGATTTTTTTTTTTCTTATTCATTTGTGTTTCACTTGGACATTTCCTAGTAACTAGTTGTTCCAAAAATAAGTGTCTCACTTGTTATAATAGTAGAAAAAGTGGATTGGTGATTTAAAAAACAAAAAAAACACAAACAGCGTCACTATTCATAGATCTCAGGTTTTTACCAGGTTCACGTAAACAAGAACACTATATATGTAAGTTCTAAGGCAGCTTTTTTTGTGGGGGGTTTTTTGTTTGTTTTTTGTTGGTCACCCGTGTCTGCTCCCACCCCCCATAAGCATTTTGTCAGCAGCGCCAGTCAAACTTAGACAAAATCTTGGTTTATAATCAAAGTTAAAAGGTTCAGGTTTGTTAGCTCCAAGGCTGTGATTTATCTTCTAATGTTCAGCCACTAGAGGGGGTCTAAACCTGCCCTCTGTATAAATGAGGCTTACACTAGCTGGCAAAACACATCTTCAAGTTTACATGATTGTTGGAATGTTGTGGAAACATACTTTCTAAGGGTATCTAATTTAAATTTTTTTTTTTTAAAGTGAGACTGTTTTTTAGGGGCAATTATTCAGAAATATTTATATAGATAACCATTTGATTAACTCTTCTTTGCAGGTGATCTTGTGAATTAGTGTACCATCAATGATGGCAGAACATCCACCGTTATTGGATACTGCTTCGATTATAAGTAGTGAAATTCCTCTTCTAACTTCCCCTATTGTTAGTGGGGATGGAGCACAACAGGTAAGGAAGCCTCAATATCTTTTTTTCTTTCTTCTCCCAACAGCATCATTGACATATTGACACTAAAAGATAGTAAGCCTTCATCTTGAATATTTTTGTGCAGCTTTGGTCATGCATGTGCTTTAGAGATTGAGGTGAAGGTAGAACTGGTGCAGAGAAGAGCTTTGTATGAAGTAGAAAACTTGTCTTGTGAGAGAACATCTTCATAGAAAGATCCAACCAAACAGCTGCCAAGCTGTCTAGCCATGCTTGAGTCTTAGTTTGGAAGCTATATATTTACATTGCCATGTGACCTTGTTAAGGTTAATAAACTTTCCTGTATGGTAGGGCTTACTAGATCAGGCACAACAGGTGCTAACAGCTCTATGGCCTCTAGACTGACACTTGCTGACAAGTGGGTATCTTGAATGTTGGGACTTGCTTTTGTATGTTAGTGTCTGCCTGGACACTTCAAATTATTATTTTTTTTTTTTTTTAGTCAAAACCAGTCAAGGTGATAGAAGAACTTTTGGTTATGGTTTCAGAACACTTGAAAAAGGTCAGCTCCAGTGAGGAGGAAGTGTTGGCAAAAACATACGCATTCTCTGTATCTTTAACCTAGGAAGAATATTTTAACCCCCAGAGAAGCAGATTTTTGGAGCAACTTCCAATGGGAGAGGAGGAGAGAAAAATTAAGTGGTTCGAGGTATCTGAATGGATTGAGAGATCACTGTCTGTGATAGCAAGAGACCGAACTTGATGATCTAGGGAAGTCCCTTATGGTCTGCCATTCCCATGTTTGATCTTTATGCAGAATAAATTATTATTTATTATGAAGAGGAATTAATTTGTAAGGTAGAAACACAGACAAGAGCTCTAACATGACACTACAGAATGGATTGCAACAGTTCATTAGATAAGGTTTGGGGTGCAGTGAGATCTTCACAATGGAGGAGAAACTTCAATACAGAGAAAGAGCTGATAAATCTTTTTTAATAAATGTATGGACAGCACATTCCAGAAAAAGGGGAAAAAACAATATGCAAACTTGCTTTCTCTTCCAATTCTTCTTTCAAATACTGACATTTAGAAGTAATAATTTGTACCATGCAAGAGAACTGTTATGCCTATGCAAAGTTTAACATGCCACCACCATTTCTTTACCCAATTGTGAATATTCTTCCTTTTTACTATTGTTGTTTAAAAATTCTTATAGGTGTATCACAGAACCTTTGAGGTTGGAAGGGACCTCTGGAGATGATGCAGTCCAGCTTTCCCCCCACTCAAAGCAAGGTCAACTAGAGCAGGTCACCCAGGACCATGTCCAGTTGGGTTTTGTGTGTCTCCAAGGATAAGGGATTCCGCAGCCTCTCTGGCAATCTGTTCCCCAACATCCAACCCATGCTCACAGTGAAATAATTTCTTACATTTTAAGTGGAATTTCTGTGTTTTAATTTGTGCCCATGGCCTTTTGTCCTTTCACTAGGCACTGCTGAGAAGAGTGTGGCTCAGTTTTGTTTATTCCCCCCACCTTCAGGTATTCATGTACATTGATAATAAGATCTCCCCTGGTACATCTCTTCTCCAGGCTGAACAGCCCCACCTCTCTCAGCCTCTCCTCACATGTCACATGCTCCAGTCCCTTCATCATCTTTGTGGCCCTTTGCTGGACTCTCTTCAGTATGTCCATGTCCTTCTTGTACTAGGGAACCCAGGACTGGACCCCAAGCTCCAGATGTTTCACCACTGCTGGGTAGGTGGAAGGATCACCTCCCTTGACCTGCTGGCAGTGCTCTTCCTAATGCAACCCAGGATGCTCTTGGCCTTATTTGACTCGAGGGTGCCTTGCTGACTCATACTGAACTTGTCCACCATTTCTTCTCTGAAAAGCTACTTTCCAGGCAGTCAGCCCCCAGTGTGTACTGGTGCATGGGGTTATTCTTCCTCAGGTACAGGACTTCACATTTCCACATGTTGAACTTCGTGAAATTCCTGCTCTTCATAAAGTTCACATGGGCCCATTACTCATGCTTGTCATGGTCCCTCTGGATGGCAGTGTAGCCGTTTAGTGCATCAGCCACTCCTCCCAACTTTGTATCACTTGCAAACTTGTTGATGGTGCACTCTGTCCTGTCGGATATCCAAGTCTTTAAAGAAGATAGTAAACATTATCTGCTGCAGTACCAACCACTGAGGTAGATGACTAGTGAATGGCCGCCTGCTGCATTTTGCACTGCTGATCCACAACTCTTTGAGCCAATTTTCGGTCCACCTCAATGTCTATGTTCAGTCTGTACTTCATCAGTTTCTGTGTGAGGATGTTATGCAAGATGGTGTCAAAAACCTTGCTAAACTCAGGATAAACAGTATCTACTGCTCTTCCCTCATTCACCAAGCTAGTAATTTCGTAGTAGAAGGCAATCCAGGTTTGTCAGACATGATTTCACCTTTGTGAATCCACTCTGGCTACTCCCAATCACAGTTCTATCTTTAATGTGTTTGGAAATGTCTTCTAGGAACATCTGCTCGCTCCTCTTCCCAGACCTGAAGGTGATGTTGACCAGCTTGTAACTCTCTGGATCCTCCTCCTTGCCCTTTTTTTGAAGATTTCAGTGACATTTGCTTTCTTCCAGTCCTTGGGAACCTCCCCTAATCTCCATGACCTTTCAAAGATAATTGAGACTGAGTTACTTGTTCTCCTTTCCCCACGAATAAGACTATCAAGCTTCTGCTGTCAAGCTTACACTGTAATGATGCAAAATTTTTAGTCGGATATGAGCTTAAATGTTCTTTTGGGGATACTTTTTCATTAAAATATTGTCTCTTTCACCTGCCAAGCATGATTAAAACTGGAAAACAAGCCAAGAATTTCTTCAAAGAAATTAATTTGTGAGTGTTTCTGTTAATTTTCTTAAGGCAAAAACATCATATATACTGTTGGTGTCCTTATTTATTAAAAAAAAAAAGCTGCTCATTTAGAATATTATCTAAAGTGGAACTGATAGTGGTAGTGGTAGTCTTTATTTTAAAAAAGAAAAAGAATCTTCAGAAAGCATTGGGCAGATTCTCAGTCATCCGTAAAGTCAGTCAGTTTCTTTCTTCATTTCATGGTAACTAGCAGTTATACCACAATGTTGTCTACTACTTCTGTCTTCCGCAATGTCTAGTGAAAGTTGCAACTCTTGTTTTGCTGTCCTTCCTTCACTTTTGATACAAGATTCATGAAGAATCTGCAAATGCATTTGTTCAGTGGCAGGAAACTTTACTGAAAACCATTTTTGCATCTGGTGATTTAAAAGCCATCACGAAGTCGAAAATACTTTGTATATCTGAAATATGGGAAATCCAGAATTGCATTACTTTGTCAAGGTTGCCCAATTAAGACTTAGGCCAGGCAGACCCTTATTTATTTATAAGGATCTTAAAATTATTTGTTATGTTTGTTTTTATATGGTACACTGATGAAAGTGTTACATACTTTCAAAAGAAGTGTGATGTATTCAAGTATAACACATTGTATTTCTGAGCCTTTTTCATATTTTTTGAAAAATATTTTAACCGGAATATTACTTCATTTTATTCCTTCATGTATTCCTTTTTTTCTGTTGTAACTTTGAAGCTACAAGAAGTGTGAAGACTTTTGCCTTCATAATGGAGTTGCTCATTTTTCTGAAAGTCTCCTATTTGCGTAGATACAGTACACATGTTCTCTAGGGGTTACTTCCTTAAAATACAAAAACTATTTTTCCAGTTTTTCTTGTAACAGCATCATGGTGTTGGATTGCGTAATCTATAACATCATCTGTAGTGCTGACAGAACTTAATTGTGTTCCTGCAGTCAAAATTCAGAGCTGTTTTGTCCATGTAAATAAATGCATGTGTTCTTCTTCCTGGGGGCTCTCACAAGTCAAATGAAGCATATGATTGAGAAAAGCCAACATGGATTCACAAAGGGCAAATCATACTTCACAAACCTGATCACCTTCTATGACAAAGTAACCTTCTCGGTCGATGTGGAGCGAGCAGTGAACATTGTCTACCTGGATTTCTCCAAGGTTTTTGATACAGTTTCCCACAACCTCCTCCTAGAGAAACTGATTCGTTATGGTCCAGACAAGTGATCTGTGCGGTGGATGGTGGAACTGGCTGCCAGGCTATACCCAGACAGTGGTGGTAAATAGTTCCTTTTCAAACTGGCACAAGTGGGGTCCCCCAGGGACTGATATTGGGCCCAGTGGTGTTTAATATCTTCTTAAGTGATCTGGATGTTGAGATAAAGTTTGATGATACCAAACTGAGTGGGGAAGCGGACACTTCAGAAGGGAGAACCACTTTGTAGGACAACCTAGATAGGGTGAAAGAGTGGGCTAAGAACCTTATGAAGTTCAGCAAGGACAAGTGTAAGGTCTTGCATCTGGGAAAACATAATCCAGAAGTGCAGCACAAGCTGGGATCTACCCAGCTGGGGAGCAGTTCTGTGGAAAGGCACCTGGGGTCCTGGTGGACAACAAATTTGATCTGAGTGAACAGTCTGCTGCTGCGTCAAGGAAAGCCATCAGGATGCTGGGTTGCATCAACAAGAGCATCACCGGCAGAGATAAAGAAGTCGTTATCCCACTCTACTCAGCACTTGTCAGGCCACACCCAGAATATTGTGTTTAGTTTTGGTCCCTGCTATGCAAAAAAGCTGTGGACAGGCTGGAGAGGGTCCAGAGAAGGGCTATAAAGATGACCAAAGGGCTGGGAAGCCTGCCATATGAGGAAAGGTTGAGAGAACTGGGTTTGTTCAGCCTTGAAAAAAGAAGGCTTAGGGGAGACCTTATCACCATGTTAGGGGTGGCTACAAAGAAGATGGAGACTCCCTTTTTACAAAGAGTCACATGGACAAGATGAAGGGTAATGGGTACAAATTACTCCTGCGGAGATGCCGATTGGACACAAGAGGAAAATTTTTCACAATGAAAAGAATCAGTGTCGTGGCCTGAAAGGAGCTGTTTAGGACGACCACCCTCCCCTTGGGACCAGTGATCAGCTTCGTGATCCCCCTGGACTGAATTAAGGTGAAATGACACCAACCAACCAATTTAACAATTTAATAGTAAACTAAACAATCTAACTAGACCAACAAGTCCTGTAAACCATGTCTTTCACAGTTTGATAAAGAGACAAGGAGAGAGACAGACAGAGACAAAGAAGATATCACCACCCGTGGATCCAGCGGCGTCCCGTTGGTCCTCTTGATTCTTGTTGTTCTTTGGTGATGGGGGTTCCCCTCTCAGTCACTGTGGGCACCGCCTTTTATACTTTTTAGTCCCGCCTTTTTCACTCCAGTTGCCCAAGGAAATGGCACGTTCTTCTCGCATGCTTGGGGGGGGTCGTTGCTTGTCCGGTGCCCTCGTGAAGTCCCATACTTAAGGCTCCATTACGATTTCAGTTCTTACCATTGTTCCCCGGGCTGAGCCGTTTGTGCAGCTTCTGCCAAATCATCTCCGCATAGATAAGGATCTGTCAAGGTGAGACAAGCTGCGTCGATTCACAACTCCCTGCATCTTGCCTTTGTGTTCCAAAACCATTCTAGTCCAGGTGATATTTACCACTATGCCTGCGCTGTAGCTCTGCACTGCAGGCCTCTGCACCAAGAAATGTTTAAGACAGAGTCCGTGCGTCGGTCCGCCACAATCAGCCATTGCAATAATTTCCCCATGGAAGTGGTGGATTCCCCAACACTGGATACTTTCAAAATTCAGCTGGACAGGGTGCTGGGCCGTCTTGACGAGACTGTGGTTTTGCCAAGAAAGCTTAGACCAGATGATCCTTGAGGGCCCTTTCAACCTGGTATTCTATGATGCTACAATTCTGTCTTCATAGTGTGTAGGTTGGACTGTAGCTATTCTAATTAGTTTTAGTCAGTCCTGGCTGAAAAAGGTGTTGAAAATCTAATAGAAAATTCTTTATTTAAATATTTTGTTTATATTTTGATACTTCATACATTAGACTAGTTAACCGTACACTGGACCTTGAAAGTTTTTGTTCAGTTGTGAAACATCTGAAAGGTTTTTTTTTTTAATCAATTCTGCCCTCCTTGCATCTTACCAGAATTAACTATTATAATTATTGTGATTTAAGTTGTGTATACTGCATAACTGAGTTACTGAATGGATATAGACCATCCAGTACTTTTCTAGAACAGTTTGTATCTTCAAGATGATCTGTTTCAAATACCTGAAGTTGTGCTAGCAGTTTAAATGTGAAATAGCAGTACAAATATTTGAACATGTTAAGATGAAAGGTCATATGCTTCACATAGTGGAAGTGTCTGATCAGGTTAAAGCAGTAACTTTCCACCATGTTTTAAAACAAAACAATCCACAAAGTTAGAGGAATGTGCATGTTTAGGCAGAAAACATGGGTTGCTTAAACTGTGTGGATGTTCATGTGCTACTCAGTGCTGCTGTGGGAGACTGCTTCATTCTGTGTGCCACAGAACGAGGGACTACTGTTAGTTTTGTAGGACCAAACTGGGGAACAGGAAAGACCAAGCCTGTTAGCTCCTCACTCTCTATTAAGCACAGAAGTACTGCTTTTGCACTTTCTCATCACTGTGTCCAACGCAAGTGGGTAATGTACTCCTTATGTCTTGGTGGTGAGTAAGGTTGTGGATGAATTAGGGAGAAGATCCATAGGAGTTGATAGAAACCAAGTGACACAGAGAAAACATGGTATGAAGACAGAAGTGCCTGAGGGTTTTTCATGTGAGGGTGACTACTGCAGTGAGGCTTTACTGGTTATTGCTGAGGCTGGACAGGAAGGATGTGCTTGATTACATGAGTCCTGATTTGCCAGGGGGGAGGTAAATCCATGATTGAGAGGAAAATGAGGAGGCAAGAGTTCAAGCTGCTTTCTTTAACAGACACTTTGTTTTCCTGATATTAGACTGATGTTAAATTGTTTTGGAAAGTTTCTACAGCACCCAGTGCTATTCCAAGACAGATCAGTAAATTGCTGACACAAGTTTGGAGCAACCCTGGAGTCCTGGACCCTTTCTGCACCTTCCCCCTAAAGCTAACAGTTGCCAAGTGAGACATCCCCATATAACCTTGGGATCTTTTATTATCAAAAGGGTAGATAGCACTCTCAAAGTAGTCCAATACCTGTTAACTATTTCCTTCTCTTTGGGGGATGGGACACAGTGTTTGACCTTCACCTGTCAGCTTTATTTCTCAGTAATATATAGTGATAAAGTAATAATTAAGGCTTGGCAAGCTGGTTACTTATCCTCCAAACTTTATTCAGACATTTAGATGTTTAGTGGGATTTCCAAAAATCCCACTGTGTGTGTATATATGTAGTATGTGTCTGCATGTATGTATGTAATATGTTGCGTGTGTATATCTATCTACTGTGTGTGAGTTTAAGTGCAAATTCTTTGAATTGAAATAGATACTCAACATCAAATCTACAAGTTAGTATTTCTAAACCCAATTTATTCTTTAAATATTAAAACTTCTGATCTTAAAGTTGTTATTAACCTGTTACCATAGAAAGAAGTCTTCAGTCTGCAGAGTAATAGATGGCTATAAAAACAAATTAAATAATTTAATCCCTCTGCTTTTACAGAGGGATCTGGACAGGCTGGATCGATAGGCCGAGGCCAACTGTATGAGGTTCATCAAGGCCAAATGCCGGGTCCTGCACTTGAGTCACAACAACCCCATGCAATGCCGCAGGCTTGGGGAAGAGTGGCTGGAAAGCTGCCCAGCAGAAAAGAACCTGGGGGTGCTGGTTGACAGCGAGCTGAACATAAGCCAGCAGTGTGCCAAGGTGGCCAACAGCATCCTGGCCTGTATCAGAAATAGTGTGGCCAGCAGGACTAGGGCAGTGAGCATGTTCCTGTACTCGGCACTGGTGAGGCCGCACCTCAAATCCTATGTTCAGTTTTGGGCCCTTCGCTGGAAGAAAGACATTGAGGTGCTGCAGCACATCCAAAGAAGGGCAACAAAGCTGGTGAAGGGTCTAGAGCACAAGTCTTATGAGGAGGGGCTGAGGGAACTGGCGTTGTTTAGACTGGAGAAATGGACTCTTGGGGGAGACCTTATCGCGCTCTACAATGACATGAAAGGGGGTTGTGGTGAGGTGGGTGTTGGTCTGTTCTCCCAAGTAACTAGCAATAGAACCAGAGGAAGTGGCCTCAAATTGCTCCAGGGGAGGTTTAGATTGGACGTTAGGAAAAATCTCTTTACTGAGAGAGTGGTCAAATGTTGGAACAGGCTGCCCAGGGAAGTGGTTGAGTCACCATCCCTGGAGGTATTTAGAAGGCATGTAGGTGTGCTTAGGGACATGGTCTAGTGGTGGACTTGGCTGTGTCAGGTTAATGGTTGGACTTGATGATCTTAAAGGTCTTCTCCAACCTAAATGAATCTATGATTCTATAATTCTGGTCCCGTTTTGACTTTCAGATTGTTTATATACATGGAGTCACAGCAGAAATATAATGGTGAAGATGTAAACTAGATTACTAAATGCTTTCCCTCAGTTTTGATTCTGACATTTCTGCTTCTCAAAAGCATATGGTACGTTATCAAGTTCCAGCCTGATTTGTTTTTGCCTTGCTGCTGAAAATCAAGCCTAGAACTGCATATGTTTCATGATCTTTTCCTCTACAAGAAAAAAAAAACACAGTGTTAAAAGTTGTTTAACAACATACACTGTTATAACTGTTCTCACTGCTTTCCATATTGTGCTGTTTTCTTTTCCTTTATCTGTGTTTTGATTTCATAGAGTACAGAGTATACGCATGGCTGCTTCTGTCTTTTTGTGGTGTTTTTTTGGTTTTGTACTTCCACTTTGGCTCTATTGAATTAGTAGATATTTCTAACTTTTCCTTTCAAAGAGCACTAAAGTTTGTTTTAGTTGACAATTATTCTTCCATCCTTCAGTGACTTCATAGCATTGAAGCGCACCAGAACTGTGTTTACTGGAACCGTTGGAACTCTTCTGCATGTAATACTGCAGTGCCAGCTTATGGAAGCTGATTATCAAGCTGTATTTTTTCCAGGATTGATTAGTACCTTTGTGTAGCAACCATCACTGGAAAATACATAAGCAAACTTGTATGGGACATTTCCATATACCAAAAATCTTTTCCATAGAATTTTTTAACTGGTTGATGGCTATGATTTTTAAAAACAACGCCACAAAAAAAAAAAGCTATGAGAATGTGAGTTGTGATGACTTGAGGTTATTGGATCCTTTCTGTATCTGAGTTAATCATATTTCTTGGTCAGGAAGAGTAAAGTTTTGTCTTATTTAAGTGTAAATTTTTTTTTGGCCTTTGACATCAGAATTTTCTTTTATGTATTTAAACTGTATCTTTGATTGTAGATTCGTTGAAAACTTGCTTTACATTTCCTAGAAGAAGCTGTCATCCCCAGGAGAAAGTGAGGGTTCAAAATTCTTTGGTGTATGGTTATGTATGAATACTATGCTGCTTTTGGTTAGCAGAAAGCAGCATCAGATTTATTGCACAACTTGCACTAGCATCCAGATGTGTTTATGTTAATATTTGCTGTCTGAAAATAAATGTAGAAACAAGAGTGAAGGCTGTGTAGTTCGTAGCCTTTCCTACTTGTATTCAGTATGAAAATTCATGGAATGAAGTATCCTCATAAAACTTCTCTGAGTAATCTTCCTCTTTCTCTCTAAAATGTCTGTTTTCATTTGCGTGATATGAATCCTAGGTTAATTTTGGTCTCTGATACAGTAGATTCCTCCCAAGATACTTGAGGCAAGATTTCCCCTGTGGAATGAACCTTTTCAGAAACTGACATTTGAGAGAATTGGATGACATGTGAAAATCAGATTTAAAGTCAGTTAGTCACTGTAGGTTGCTGCTAATAGTCAATGGGGAGAAATAAGCGTGTCTGGAAGATGATATCTTTTATATTTTAGGAAGGTGACTAAAGATCTGTACGGGGGGTTTCTTATGAGGTGAGGAGGTGCAAGTTGCCTGGAGCTATAAGCATTGAGGTAGCCCGGTTCCTCTCTGCAGTCTGCAGGTGGCCCCAATTCCTGAGTCTGTGTGCTCCTCTGTCAGTAAGGTTTGGAAGGGTACAGTTATGTCCAAGCAGTGTCCTGGACTCAAGCACATTCTTTTGTCCCCTTCTCTCCCTTTCTCTGTGCCGTGGGACACTTAATGCTAAGTAAGCCAACACCTGAATGCCGGAGTCCAAGACCTATGAAGTCACCCTTATTGCTTACATATACAGAAGACATCTGTTGTGATCTCTCTGTAAGTTGTGACAAAAATGTAACTGCTTTGCAAAATCGTATTTTTAACTACAGAAACTCCACTCTATGTGTGAGAACTACAGACTTTGTGAACGAGTAATCTGAAGTACATCCCCTGCTAGCTGAAGCCTGTTTTTTCCCTAGCAAGCATTTCTTTACTGAGAGGGTGGTTAAACACTGGAACGGGCTTTCTAGAGAGGTGGTCGATGCCCCAAGCCTGTCAGTGTTTAAGAGGCATTTGGACAGTGCCCTTAACATGCTTTAACTTTTGGTCGGGCAGTTGGACTAGACAATTGCTGTAGGTCCCTTCCAACTGAAATAGTCTGTTCTATTCCGTGGTGATTGAGATGTTTATCTATTTATAACTGGGCAAAGTCCCTCTAACCTCTGCGTATTACAGAATTGTACACTTTATGGAGTGGCCAGAATGCCATTTTCCAGCAAGAGATGGACTCAGGTTTACACAGCATAGCAAAAATGGCCTTTGGCTCTAATTTTTTTCCCTTTCTTTGAAGTAGAGAAGAAAATACATGGGAAGGGATTGGGGTCGTAGATATTTCTCCCACCAAGCGCTTGGTTCACTGACTGAGCCTTCCCAACCTGATCAAATCGGGGATGTAGCCTTTAATTTCTCTTCCAGCTCAGGCTTATGTTGTCACACAGTGTTGTGGTATACAGTGATACCCGGATTTGCACAAAGCTGGATGTATAGGGAACTTTGTCAGTGGGGAGAAAAGGCTACTTTAGAAGTGCTATTGAAACTCCCAGCATTCTAATTTTTTTTAAATGAAATGTTATTTTGAATAACTAGAGAATACAGTTCTTAAGGCAATTCCTTTTGTGCACTATTTAAGGCAGAAATGTTAAAGGCACATCCATCAGTCTTAAACATAATGGGCTTTTAACTTGCTGTATTGCCAAATGGGAATCTGAACTGTCAGAAGAAATGTTGGGAAATATAAAATTCTCGTCTAGTCCATATACTTTATAAACCAATGGCTTACATGTTTCTTAGATCTTCTAAACTCTTCAGAAATCAAATGTCCAAATTCCGTTTCAGCTTGCTTATTTATAGTTTTCTCTCTGCAATTGTTACAGTTGCATTGCAGGAGGGAGATTGTTTTTAAGGGATATTTATTACAAATTTTGGTTTGAGTTGTTGTTCAGCGGAGTTCTTTAAAAAAAGAGAACGTGGTACCTTTTTTTCCCACCTATCACTTCAGCCCTTGAATCAACTAAATTACAGAATATTGCACAGTGAGAGTGAGCTCCGCTGCTGTATGTTTGAAGATCTCCACCAGTAACTTGCTGTTCCTGGCACTTAACTGGTTGTAGGGAAGAGAAATGGAGTGTCTATCCTGCTTGCTGGGTCCTCTTTCTGTATTTCAGAAGGGTGAAGGAAGTCAGGACAAAGGCTGAAAGGGCTCTGCCTCAGCCTACAGAGAGAGAATCAATTATAGCTTTATGACCTTTCTGAAATAATGTATTCAGCTGTTAGGCCAAAGGTTGATCATGACTGCTTTATAATGTTGGATATTGTTTCTCAGTGAATGCCTAAGTGGTTGCACACAATTTCAGACATGTTCAGATATTACTGACAAAGAAATTCTTTTAAGTAAAGTGCCATTGACTTGCGTCATCATTAGCAAATCCGTTAACTGTCCACCTCACTTTGTCCATCTTGGCTAGCTTTCATAATGTTTGTAAGATACTTTTTTTATTTATCACTAAATATTATATGGAAGGAAAATACTAGCAAAGCTCTAACGATGGCACACCTGCTCACCATGTTTCAAATGTACCTCAAATACTCTTATTCAGTTTTGGGCCCCTCACTACAGGAAAGACATTGAGTTGCTGGAGTGTGTCCAGAGGTGGGCAACAAATCTGGTGAGGGGTCTAGAGCACAAGTCTTAAGAGGAGGGGCTGAGAGAACTGAGATTGTTTAGTCTGGAGAAGAGGAAGCTGAGGGGAGACCTTATCACTCTCTACAACTACCTGAAAGGGGGTTGTGGCAAGGTGGATGTTGGTCTGTTCTCCCAAGTAACTAGTGATAGAACCAGAGGAAATAGCTTCAAGTTGCGCCAGGGGAGGTTTAGACTAGACATTAGGAAGAATTTCTTTACTGAGAGAGTGGTCAAGCATTGGAACAGGCTGCCAAGGGTGGTTGTGGAGTCACCGTTGCTGGAAGTGTTCAAAAAACGCGTAGACGTGGCACTTTGGGACATGGTTTAGTGGGCGTGATGGTGTTGGGTTGATGGTTGGACTTGACGATCTTGAAGGTCTTTTCCAACCTTAATGATTCTGTGATTCTGTGAAATGTGTCCTAAACAGCAAACTACTTCTTGCTCTCTTCTCAGCATTAAGATCTTCACAACAGATTCAGAGAGACTGCAGGTAGGCAGTCTTCAGAAGTTTTTTTTGTTGTTGTTGTTGTTTTGCATAGGGAAACACCAAATAATACCTATTTGACAGAGTACTTTGTGGCAACTGCTGGTGTAGCCCACAGTCAAAGCGTGGGAAATGCAAAGTACATAAGTTGACATACAGCTGAAAAGTGTCTTCAATATTGATTATTTTTGGGGTTTTTTTAAATTTGGAAGTTTACTCCCTGATTGTTTTGGACTGTTGAAAATATGCAAATTGATCAGGGAAAGTGGCTACTGAGGAAACTAACCCCTGCAAAACATTAGCTGAAAGCTTAGCCCTTGCTACTGCTTTGCTGTGCAGTATGAGCTCTGTCCCTCATCCAGTTTTTTGTAGCCTTGTAAAGCTGAAGTCCTATGGACTTCAAACAACAAATCATCATGAAATGAGAATAATCTGGTTGAAGTCCTCCAGTTTTTATTTATAGAGGTTGATGTGTCTAACCACTGGCAATCTGCTAACCACAGACTGTGTCAATGCAAATGAAACAGATTGGGTGTGCTTTAAATGAGACAAAACTTTGCTTAGCCAAGCTGTGAGAATGGAGAATGCAAAAGGGAAGAGACAAAGCGGAAACAAGTACATCAAAAATGTAAGTATTTCTTCATAATAAAGAATGAGACAGATATACTTACGGAACGTACACTGATTGTTATACATAGACACTAACAAGTCATGGATGCTAAGAAGTCTTGGACATTTATCAGTGACATTAGATGCAGATTTTAACGTTTATCTTTTACTGGTTCTTCTCAGAAAACTTTGTATTTTTACAAAACAAGGCTCCAAACTGTTTTCTCCCACTCCAATGCCGCACTTCCACCCCAGTGGTCAGCTTTCTGCTGATGACCTTTCACATGAAGAGAAGGGCAGGGAACTGTATGAGTATGAGTACGTACTGTATGAGTACAGTAAGAACTTAAAAAATCTTTTCATAAATAAAAGCAATTTATCTGCTAGAATTAAAAATAAATCACCAATTCTCAGATCTTTCCAACTTGCCTTGTACAAAAAAGAGTGAAAGCTTATTGAAAACTGTAGTTTTTGAATGTCAGTGCCACTGAACTAGTCATCTTTCCAACCTCTATGTTTCCAGTTGCTTCTAGGGATATTTTGTCATCTTAGTGCATTCAGTAGTGCTGACAGTATCTTGTAGTGGTGGTTACGGATGAAATGTTTGCTGATTTTATTATCTGTCAGCTGCCTTTTAGAAAAATGATGCAGAGCTACTTGCTGTCTCTTCTGAAAATATACATAGGCTTTAGAAGCACGTCACTGAAAAGATGGCTTCTTCCTCTTGCTTTCTTCGGGACATGCTGCTACTACCTGTGTAAGCTGAAATAGTTTGAATTGTGTTTGTTTTTTCAAAATCTCAAACATGTGAATTGTTACTGCAACATGTTATGCAACATTTAGTTAATTCTGTATGTATTTCCTCCCTAGTCCTGAAAACCAAGATTTGTTAATGGCCTTTACCACCCAGATCTTTTCTGTTCTTTGTTATGAAAGTGTTAATCTACACATACGGAGCAGTTAGATCCCTCTAGATTATCAGTCAGTATTAGCAAGGTTAGGGCAGAGCACTGTGTAGTTGTGGGAAACCTGTAAATTGAAATTTACTCAAATAAACTTCATGGAAAATGAAGTTTCATACATCTTGTCTACTTAGGGGTTAGGAATTAGACCAGAGTGATGCATGTGTGAGATTTGAAGTAATTTCTCACAAGAAGGGAGGGATGCATGTTTTGCCCTACACGGCCATCTTTCTGCAGGTGAGGAGGATAAGTCACTGGGCCCTGCTATTCTTGGCGTTAAAGACTACAGATGTGAGATTGCCAGAAACTAATATTGGATGTTTTGAGTTCAGCTCTTTAGTGGAGACTGATAGAGGGAAACTATCTTTGTTGGTTTAAAAAGAAGATTTTAGAACTTAAATGTTAAGAGTGTTGTATCATGTTACTTGGACAAAGATCAATGTCTATAGGACACTTTTAAATAACAACGAGAAGCCTGTTTTCTTCTGTCATTCATACTAAAAACCAGAAGATAATTTAAGGCAAAAAAGAAAATTCTGACATTACTTTTCCTTATAGATACCACAGAAATGTTGTGTGCTTAATCTGCTATGAATTGGTATGGCATTGAGCAGAATTCGCCCTAAAGTCTTCAGAACTCTTCATTGGTTACTAGCCAACATAAATGGGGAGGGAGGAAGTCTTTACGAAGACTGATAGAAGATGGAGACAGAAAAATCTTACACAAGATGACTAAGAAAGAATGAGTTGGAAGTAACGTTCTTCAGAACCATGCAATTCTTAAATTGTTTTAAATTGCCAAAGGCTTAAGAAACTTTTAATTTAACTTTTATTACTGATGTGTCAGCTGTTCTTATTTAATAATCTTATGCTGTCTGCAATACCTGTTACATAGATCTTTTGCATTTTTCCACTTAATCTGTTTCCTAAATGTTAGAGGGTTTGATTGTGGAAAAGAGTTGTTCATAGTCTCACTAGCATTATTATGATATGAACAGCAGATTTTGAACACACAATCCATGGAAGAACAACTTGTGCTGCATTTGTAACTGACATCACCTTAGCTGGACCACAGATGTGATTCCATCTGGTGATTCCTGGGCTGCTAATGAATAACAACACTCAAGTCTTGCAGTGTTCTTTGATCAGTAGCTTTTAGGGACATACAAATGCTGTTTCACTAGCCCTACAAACAGGGAAACTCTGGCATAGGTGAGGTGACAAACCCACAAATCGCAGTAAGTCCATGTTGGAGCTGTAACTGAGTTAGCATCTTGAGTCTGTGTCCAGTTTTCCCTGGTCACTGGAGCACACTCTGTGGAGCCAACCTAGATGTAATGATTTTCCTTGTAACAAAAGACTGTACATAGATGGAAAAACAGCTGCTTTGAAAACTAAATGTTTTCAATAACAAAATGATACTGGATATGATTAACTGATAGCTTGAGCCTAGGAACCTTTTACTTGGCAAAGAATTTCATGCTGATCAAACATTAAGAGTATGACTTGAAGTTAAAATAGTGGAAGGTTGCTTTTTTTGTTAAGTGGGCTGTAGGTTTGAGTCCTTTTTAAATAAAAGTGTATATATGTGTGTACACTTGCTTATTACCTTTGCAGACATTACTGTCCAAGTAATTTTTAATTTTTTTTTTTTATATCTCGAGGAACATTTAATCAGTAATCTCATGTTGTCACATTCCAGATACCAAGTTGTTACAAAGCAGTTTCATACATCTTGTCTGCTTATGGGTTAGGAATTAGACGAGGGTGATGCATGTGCGGGATTTGAAGTAATTTCTCACAAGAAGGGAGGGATGCATGTTTTGCCCTACACGGCCATCTTTCTGCAGGTGAGGAGGATAAGTCACTGGGCCCTGCTATTCTTGGCGTTAAAGACTACAGATGTGAGATTGCCAGAAACTAATATTGGATGTTTTGAGTTCAGCTCTTTAGTGGAGACTGATAGAGGGAAACCATCTTTGTCAGCCATCTGAAATGTCTTAAATAGTAATACCTAATAAAAGCTATTTCTGGTTATAGCGTTATTTAGGGTAGACATGTATGTAAACTATAAAGCAAAATTGGAAAACACACTTCTTTCTTTTCATGCCTCTTAATGTACCTAATAAATGCACAGTATAGAGTAACACAGTATTTAAGAAAAAGTGCAGTAGAATCCAGATTATTTCTTTGCTGTATCTTTTTATTCCCTTAGGAAGTGTTTTTCCTCTCTCCTTTCTGGCTTATTTGCAAACTGAAGTCATGAACTGCATCATAGATTCAAGTATCAAGTCAGAAGTTGGTTCATTCCAAGCTAGTATATCCTATCTGGGAATCAGGAGGCTAAACTAAAAATGCAGTTATAAAATGGCATATATTTGGAATCTTTGTTCTCTTAAAACCCGAACCTTCTGTTGACTGACGTTAGATGATCCAGAAGCAGATGCTGCAGCAGCTATTTGTTGATTTAGTTGCTATGGTGACATGATACATTCGTGTACAGCAGGAAGCTCACTGTACATTGGCTAATTTGATAGGAAGGAAAGCTTGAGGTAGGTATTGCTGCCTATATTGTGAATTGATCCTACCTTTCACATCCTGCCTCCACATGCTTTGTGGATGCACAGTTATAGAGGAAGGTAGAGGGAGATACTCCGGCGCTTAGGTTAAGGTGCCCTGTTAAAAGAAGGGGGAGGCAGTGCTCAACACATCACCGAAGATTACCTCAGTGTTAAGTGAATGGAACAGATTGGAGCAGCCGGAGTGGTGACTGTTGAATCTTCCTTCATCCTTTGTTACTGTGGTAGCACCAGTTGAATGAGAGAAATAAAAGGATGCGAGCAACAGTAAGTCAAAGTGCTAAGGCTTTTGAAATGGGTTAGGAGATAAAGCATGTCACTAATTAACATCTTGATTGGAGCTATCTGTTAGTGGAGAAAAATGTAATTGTTCTGAGTGTGTGCTCTAATGACAGAGCATAAATGGTTCTGCCTGGAAGTTGTGTTGTCTTCACCCATTTCCAGAAATGCACCCTTTTTTAATCTTGTTGCAGGCAGACTCTTAAAGATACAGTATACATCTTACAAAGGGCTTGACTGTACCCCCCTCTTAACAGGTTTAGTTGAGTGTTTTTAAATTTTTTGAAGTCCGAATGACCAAGAGCATTAGTTAGTGTTTTCCTAAATTTGTAAAATGTTCAAAAATGAATTTACCTTTGTCCTTTTGGCTAAAAATACTTCTCATCAGTACTGCTGAGCTAATTTCACTTGCAGTATTTTAGACAAACCACTGCTGTCTTTTTTTTTTTATGTTGATGTATATTGCTAGTACATTTAGAAATATAATTTTAGTAAAGTCTTTCCATCATTTGTGATTTTTGTTACAGTCATTTGCTACTGACTCAGCACCTATAACCATATAATGCTAAATATAGATGTTTTCAGATTAATAAGAAACAAAATGAAGTAAAAACCAACCCCAACCCTAAAGCTCTTGTCTCATTTTCATAGTAAAACATCTTGGAAAAAAAGAACATTGTTTCTACTAGTATAGAGATGAATGGTGATTTGATTCTCTTTAAATTACAGATTCAGAGGTCCAGGGAAATGTTTGAGAACACTTTACCCTCTTCATTTCTAGGAAGTTTGTTTGGAGGAAAAAACCAGAAGACCCTGCAACCCCGAAAAAAACACACATCCCCCAAAACTACTCCAGAACGAGAGGGAAGAATAGAAGTGTGCTTTTCAGTAGTACTGTTTTGCTCCACTTTGTAATCTTTCTTGTACAGGAGCAGTCTCTTACTATGTTATTTCATTTAAGTATGCTTTAACCACAGTTGTAATATAACATACCCTAATTTTATCCATTGCTAAAATCATATATTATATGGAGAAATAAATGTAACATATCCTAGCTTCCCCCCCCCACACACACACACTTTCTCCTTGCCTTCTTACTTCCCCATATTTACTTCCCAATACTTTCAGTATTTTAATATGTATGCTAGACGATGAGTTGGCTTTGTTGCTAAAGGATTGCCTTTTTTTTTCCCAATATTTAGTGTTAGACCTATTAGTATTCTTGTTACATATATTCAGAGGCTTTTAACTCTGTTGGCAAATTTGTCCCAGATTTCACTCATTCTGGAAAAATATGTAAATTCACGAAGCATAACTAACTTCTTTTAGAAGAAGATATCAAGTAACTCGTTCAGTTTTTTCCCTTTAGTGGGAAATAGGGGGTGGCTGGGGAGAAGGAAGGATTCCAGATATCCCTTTACACTGAAATTCAATCCAGTTCCTTTGGTTTTCTTGCCTTTGTGGCGGTAGACAAGTGCTAGCCTGTGGAGAGAGCAGAGTACGAGTTCTCATGTGGGTTTGTCCCACAACTTCACACATGACACAAAGTATTTAATGTGTTTTGGTTTCTTTAGCCTCAGTCAGGATTAAAAAACATAACCTTTTTCTTTTCCCCTTCGAGAAGGCTGATAGTCCTTGATACTGAAGGTTGTGTTTGAGAGCTAAGATATTTTGGAGACAGAGCAAGCTTGACATATGTAGATTTTTCTTTAATGTATATACTAAAACACTTGTCTTGTATCCCAGTAATTTTAAAATAATAGTTTTAATCTTTCAGCTAAGACTTTGCTGGTTAAAAATAAACCAATAGGCATTAGGAAAATTAAATATTTTTAAGTGATATTGTATAACCAGTAGCTAATAACTTTCTCTACAGATAGAGAAGCTTTTAGGTACAAAAGCATTTATTTGGACAACACAATTTGTTACCTGCTACAAAAGATTTGAAAATGTGGCTGTGAATTCCAAACTTGTAAACAGAATTTTACTGTGTCTGAATTGAATCTCTTGATGTTTGTGCTGGCTTAGAAGAGTTAGAAACTGTATTTCAGTCAGTCCTGTCCTTTTAGAAATACAGATATTATTTGAACTGTGGCTTTAAATGTATAATACTTAGATCAGCTTTTGTGGTAATTGTATGCTAGACTCTCTTCCATAAACCTTATTCAAATGTGATCTACACACATTTCCCCAAATTACGTAGGTCTTTCATACCTTTATAGAGAATGTAAGCAACTGTCTTAATTCTGGATTTGTTTTCTTTTGTGTCTGTGTGAAAGATCATCTAGTATGCGTCCAGACACAACCATTTTTTGTTTGAGTGGATTTTTTTACCTCAGACTAAATTTAAACTTGTAGAACCTAAACAATAAATTAAAAACATTATCTCTCTATATATGATATATTAGCATATATTTTGCATATGTAACTTTTTCACATAAAATATTTTTGCCTTACAGATCCACTTCATATATGTATTTGATAGAAGTAGCAAAATATGGGTTTTGGCTGGCTGTATTGTCCATGTGTGTGTATTTGGGGAGGGAGCCTTGTTCTCTAGCCTTTGAGTTTTATTCACAGGGCTGCTTTTGCACATGTACAATGAGTGAGCAAAAGAAGAAAAATATGTCAAACTTGCTATGAGACATTTTTTATTAAGTTAGTTTTTAGAGCTCATTGACTTATTTCAGGTTTTACGTAGTGGCTTTTTTTCCCCCTCTGTAGGGACAGAAATAGTTTGAACTTCTAATTGTATTTACAGTTTCTGCTGTGGAAAGATGTTGCCTTAAAACAGTGAAGTACAATGCTTGTGTATTAGTCCTAAGGTTTTTTTGTTTTCCTGCTGTGCAAGACTTTCACCTCATCTAGGGCCCTTATCAGGATGAATCCAATTTTGGTTTTGGTACTTCACAATAATGTCGATAGATTTTGTTTTGGTCTTGCTTACTAATCACCTGATGGAGAACAGTCATTAGTTGTACAAGCCTATTTATAGTTTCATTGGGGTTTTTTGTGACTGAGAGCATTGGGAAAACTTTTCCCTGCCTGTTGTAATGTAAATATGCATTTGTGATGCCACAAGTCTGATGCTGCCTTTCTTTCCTGTCAACTAGCTGAGACTAGAGATTATCTTGAAACCTGGCAATCTACTAATATATCACTTCTCCTGTTAGTAGGATGGAAGTAGAAGTAGAGATGCTTGTAGAAGTGTGGATCTTACAGACAGAATGAGGGGTTGTTGGTAATTGTTATTTCTGTGGAGTTAGTGGGCTTTTTGGCCTTACTGTGCAAACGAACATACTCAAAGCAGGATTAAGTAGCTCTGTATTTTAAATCCCATTCTGTCCCTCACTGTGCTCTGATGAAGAAATATCTTAACCTGCATATTTGCCTGGCACAAGCAAAATGTTAGGCTGCTTAAGAAGGTATTCTGTATCTGTAAAGACAAGGATTAGTAAGATATAAATCAGCTATATTTGTTTCGTTCCCATTCTGCCTTTAAAAGACATTGCTGTGACCATATTGGTGGAGCAAAGTACCTCTAAGAATCTTATTTTAGCTTCTGCAGCCTCTGCTTCGTGCTGATAAAAGTTACTTCTAGACCTTTCTGGAGATGAGTGTTAACATTTGGCCTTAAGTTTCCCCTTTTTTGGAGCAGCCCTCTGAGTTAAGGTGGCTGCAGCTCTGTCTTGCACAGATTTCCCCCTTTGTTGTTTGTATCCTTAGTTTTATAATTGTTTTCTGACTTCAACCATTTTTATCAAATTAATTTCTTCAGTGTTAGAAATAAGTTATAAGATTTGAAAAAACATTCAGCTCCCTTCCTGGTTCAGTCTGCAGAAACATCCTGTAGTTTCTCTTGCAGATAGTTAAGAGTTTACTGAATAAAAATAAGCAGCTTTGAGCATTCTCCTCTTTGAACATTTGTACTGCCTTTGATTCTTTAGGTGCAAAATTAGAATACTTTCTCATCCTATTCACACTGATGTAGTAAAGCTAAATCATATATGACATCTTCAGATGGAATTATTGTTATCGTTATATCTATTGATAGTAGTATGTCCAAGTCAATGTTGCATGTCTCTGTAGGATGTGATCATACTACTTGAGCAACAATAAAATTATACTGTAATTTGGAATTGTTTGGGGAAAGAAATATTAAATAAAATAGTTTCATATAGAATTGTTATATTTTAAGAGTCTATTTATCATAAGACCAGCTCAAATTATGATTAAGGTGAAGAATAGATTTTCAAAGCTAATTAGGAGGGTGTCCCTTAACTAGTCCTTCAAAAAGGCAAAGTGTTGTAATGCTTCTTGAGGCTACTGTTGGGCAGTGTTTATATATTAGTAATTTAAGTGTGCTCAAGAATGTTCCTAGAGACTGAGGCTAAGTGTTGTGGAACAGGGCTCTTCTAGTAAACTATTTTTTCCTCCAGAAACTGCCTGCTAAGAGTGGTCTCCAGAATAGCTTCCAGTATTGTCTGGGAGAAGACTGCTCATTGGCATCAGCCCATGTTGTGCTCAGAACTACTATAATATTGTTCATCATTCCAGGTGATGTTCCTGAGCACTGCTTACTTTGCTAATACAGATGTGGTTTTAGGTACCACTGAAGTGGTCAAGGTGATGAAGCAGTTACCCTAGGAGACATTAGAAACATTAGGACTCCTTAGCTTGCAAAGACTGGGGACAAGAAGGGGGGAAATTGCTAGGGCTTAAAAAAAAATGAAGGAGATGGATGAAATTTACTCAGAACTGTTGCTCAACAAATCCCATAGCACAGGAACTAGGAGCATTTAAGTAGTGGGAGATTGTTTTAAAAAGGCTAAAAGTAAACTTCAGGAACTTGCAGCCATAGGAGGTTGTGAAGGGAATTCAAAATGCAAGTGAACTCAAAGAGTTTAGGCAAACTCATGGACAATGATAGAGATAGGCTGCAGAAAGTGGCCTGGCTCACTTGCTCTCCCTAAATAGCATCTCGAATTGGTGTATTAGAGACAAAGTACTGGGCTAGGTGGACTGCTGACCTGGACTGCTGACCCAGACCATGAGGACATTTCTTATGTTCTTATTTGGCTTCAGCAGCTCCCAGAGTTTAAACAGCAATTTCAGGAAAAACCTATTGAGCTTTCTAATATGTGGCATGATTCAGTTTTGTTAGGAAGCTGGTCTTTGTCAATCCAGGCTATGTATCTTGAACTGATGGTGGATGGCTAGCGAAGTAAATGTTTTAAAATCAGGAAAAAAGTATTCCATGCTAAGAAGAGGGTTTCGTGAATACTATTACTTTTTGCAATGCCTTTCTATGTTTTTAGGGTGGATTTTGCTTTTAACATTGTGCTAAGAAGAAACCTCTATAAGCCATGGTATTTAATTAATCTACTACAAAACTTAATATGTTGTTCATTTGATCTGGGTTTATCTTCTAAAATATATTCTGTAGAATAAATTAAGTACCATTGAAAATTACGTAGTTTCACTCTTAAAGCTCCAACAGTCTTTGGCAACTGTGCTTTGGGTATTTCAAACTTCAGTCATATGGGCTGGTAATTTTGTTTTATTTAGGCAAGAACTGTTTTTAGGATAATTGCATAGCTGCAGTCTTGTATTGTCAACTTGTATGCTATTCTCTGGAAAGATATTCTGTACTGTTTTTCATCAGGAACTGTATTGAGGTCATGTGGATGATCATTAAATAACTGTTTAAAGGAAACAATTTATAGTCCCAGTGGAAATTAAACAAAACTAGTTGTTGACCTAATACTCCCATTTCTTAATAGCAATGCCTTAACATATTTTGAACTTGAGACAAAAATATGTTGAGTCAAAGTTGTGTTAGCATTGAGAAATTATACTTTTATTAGGGTTTGTTATAGTTGGTCATGCTTTAAAAGCGCTGGTAGGGTTATAGAGCTTGTATCAAGGCATCAGTGTCTTAAGTTTGCATTATTTTGTTAAGCTTGTGAAGTCCTTAACTGATCAATTTGTTGATTTAGAAAGAGAAATGGCGTTTGAAAAGTGGCTGTGTTAAATGTGCCTCCCACTGAGGTTGACACATCACAAATGATTTTTTTTTTTCAGATTATCATAATTATCTTAGAGGAGCAGGCAGTGGAAATCTGGATAGAATAATGCATGTTAGCCTTTGGATAGCACAGCTTTAGCTGCTGTGAATAAAGCAGCAGGTTTTGTCACAAAAAGATTGAGGCATGTGAAGAGAGACCGAACCGTTAGATTTTTCCAAAGCTTTTCACTTAGTTCCAGCCAACATGAATGTTTTGCCCAGAAGAAGATGGACACTGAGGTCTAGAATACTCAGTGTGAAAGACTGAGGGCCTTGGTTTTCTTAAGTACTTATGTCAGGGTTCATGAAGCATCATGTTGGACAATGAGATGTGCAAGCCTGTACAAAGCCACCTAGAATGACATGAAACAGCTATAAATACTAAGCAACCTGTAGATTTTATTTGCCTAACGTGGTGCTGTGAAAGATCCATGTTACCTTTTCCTTTAGAGAAATTTTCTTGCATTTTTGATTATGTGCATTAGACTTTTGTTAGATAAACCACGGGGCGGTTTACACGGCACCGGGCCT